>NC_056584.1:15304706-15604706 GCF_018340385.1 Cyprinus carpio | reverse complement strand
TACAGGTACATCAACTCACTGATTCAATGATCTGGTTCTTTTGTAAACTAACTGACTCAGTGTACAGCTTTTCAAGTATCTGTACTCTAGCTTTACTTCATTACTGTACTTTTTAAGTACATTTTTCAAGTATCTGTACTCTACTGGAGTATTACTTTTACTTCATTACATTCCAAAGCATAAGATTCACTACATTTCACAAAACATATCGTTACTCTTTATAATATATCACATGCTCGGTGTCTGATTCAAGAACGAACTGATTCTTTTCAATTAGCCTTTTAAATCGGTTCGCAAATCACACCAAATGATTCATTCATGAATTATAATGATCCGATTTCAGCTGTTCTCGAGTCGACAACTCACTGATGCTGCTAAAAGTAAGTTACTAATGTCGAATTTTAGGATTAATTATTGTAACTTAAAATCATATTTAGATCAAAACTGTTAGTTGTTTGTGAACTAAAACTGCTGTAATGGGTGATCTATTTAAGCCCACTGAAATTCTTAAATGCAGACACATCAACATCAGTGTCATGTTTTAGGTCAAAAAAAGATTAAATAAAATAACTCATGCACGTTCAAATTCTCTGTTGTCATAATGTTAACAGTTTTATTAAAATGCTACGTGTGATGTCTGTTTTTATATTGTTTATCAACAGTATACATTTTTATATTGTTTGGATTAACTAGCCGAGTAGACAGATATGAGTGTTAACAAGCAACATTCATAAAAAGATATGAACAACATATAATAAAAAAAAAAGTATAACTATGCATTACATCTGGGAGAAAAAGAAAGGATGTGATGTTCAGAACATGGTAACTACAGTAATTAGCAAAGTGGGAAGTGATTTGGCCAGGGGTGTTTTTACACCACAGACAAGGTTTGGGAAGAAAAAAACATCATTATGAAAATATAATTATATTTTCCTTAAAATGTTCTTCCATAACTTCAGGCCTTATTCTCACAAACTTTAATATACACTTTTTTCTTACTGGTGAAAATCAGATGGTCAAATCTGTTTGCTCTCAGGAATACATCACAGTGTAAGCTTTACAGTGAACATTACTAAGCTACATCACTCTCGTCAACGTAGTCCATATCAACAACAAAAAAATAAAAATACTCCAAATAAAAATTAAATTAGGAAAATCCCAGGTATTTTTAGCAGTAGGATTATAAAAAATATGTGCTAATGTAAAATTAAATTAAGTAGCCTATATAAAATTACAAAATAAATCTATTTATCAGTACTTTTTTACTTAAGTACATAAAAAAATGAGTACTTTTGTACTTTCACTCGAGTAAACTTGAAAAAGGAGTACTTTTACTGGAGTAATATTTTATTATACGTATCTATAAAATAACCCAATCAATTCATTACACAGCTGTCATATGCCTTTTTAAAAGACTTTGAAAATACTGCACAAAATGCACATAGAATGAGGTGTGCAACCCTGCTAAAATGCTGATGGCTGAAATATGTGGGGACTTCCACAGTATCTTTTTTTGTCATCTGCCTCCAAAGCATTCTTGTGAAATGCCCCATTCAAAGAAATGCCTGTTAAGAACTTACTTTCACCATAATGAAGTCACATTAACAAATTAAATACTGTATGCACATCCTTTTGGAAGGATTATTGTTGGGTATTTCTTTACCCACTGCTGCTGCACAAACTGCACATAGAATGAGGTGTGCAACCCTGCTAAAATGCTGATGGCTGAAATATGTGGAACAAGAGGTATAGCATAGAATGAGGTGTGCAACCCTGCTAAAATGCTGATGGCTGAAATATGTGGAACAAGAGGTATAGAAAAGCTGTCTGTCCAGTTAGGGTGGGAGAGAGAGGCAAGCCATCTCTAATAAGTTCCACAGAGATGCCCCCCTCCTAAAGTATACTCACTTAACCTTGCATACATACTCATACTACAGTTGTCAGTTCAGACTCACAATTTGACCAGTGCAGTCTCTTACCATATATCAGAATGTGTGTGAGAAAATGTGTTTTTAGTTTGTCTCTATCATTCAGAACAGTCAGAGTGATGTGTTTTATTTACCTGTGCTACTGCTCCTTTTGACCTGCTACAGTTTGCTTCACTACAGTCATTAAACATGCCCCACTGCCTCATGGGAATCACTGAATATGTAGTCCAAATTTAGGCAAATAATTACTGTCACTTTGGATTGTCTTTCTTTTCAGTGAACTGTATTTGTGAAAATATGAAAATCTAAGAGAATGCATTTTGTAAGTTTGTTTCAAAACATAACCTTGCTCAACTAGTGTCATTGTTGCTGGTGCTTGACCTCCTGACTGAGATTTACCTCAAACCCAGAACTGATTATATAAGCATCTGCAATTTTACTAATCTCTGCAATATATGAGTGATATTATTGTGGTTTCTGTGCAAGGACGGTACAAGATATTACTTTTATTCAGTTATTGATGTGCTTCCACTTGAAGCAGCAGCAGAAATGGTGCCATATTTATTTATTTGCCTTTGTGCAAAAGACAAACACACATACACAAACACGCACACACGCACACACGCACACACACACACACACACACACACACACACACACACACACACACACACACACACACACACACGTTTACTATATTTTTATACCAGTTTTACAAATGAGGATATCCCCAAAGGGAGGTTTTTGGAGATTTTGTCAGGTTTAGCTCACTTTTGGGTACAAATTTGTCCCCAAAATATGGTTAAGTAGGTATACACACACACACACACACACACACAAACAAAATTTAAGAACAAAAAATTGTAGCCAAATAGCCAAGGTCACGCATAATGATCAATGATTTTCTAGTGCTCTGGGTTTAGGTGTGCCACAAATTGCATTTCACAAAAAATCTGCCTCATGCTTTTAATGTGAAACTAGCCACAGCTAGACAGAATTTATTCTCAAACCTTATAAAAAGTAACTTAACTTAAACAACACTCATACTCTTTTTGCTACTGTTGAGAGACTGACACCCCACCCCCCCCAAGTCAGATTCCCAGTGAAATGCTCTCAAACAATGAGTTTGCTTCCTTCTTTTCTGAGAAGATCATCAATATCAGGAAGGCGATTAGCACATCCTCCAGTAATGCAGAGTTCAGACAGATTTGGCCGCAATATTAAAAAGATACTATGTCTATTTTTGAAGCAATTGATAGCAAAATTTTGGAAGAAATAGTGCAGCACCTAAAATCGTCAACCTGCTATCTTGACACACTTCCCAAATCTTTTTTCAAAAGTGTGCTTAACTGTTTAGAAGCAGATCTCTTAGAAGTGGTGAATGCCTCACTTCTTTCTGGGACATTTCCAAACTCCCTGAAAACTGCAGTTGTTAAGCCCCTTCTGAAAAAGAGCAATCTTGATAACACCATTTTGAGCAATTATAGACCAATATTTAATCTTCCTTTTATAGGCAAAAAAGGTAGTTCTTAATCAGCTGAACAAATATTTAAACTCAAATGGATACCTGTACAATTTTCAATCTGGTTTTCGACCGCATCACAGCACAGAGACAGCACTCATTAAGATAATAAATGATATTCGCTTAAATTCTGACTCTGGCAAAATATCAGTGCTGGTATTACTAGATCGCAGTGCTGCGTTTGACACTGTTGATCATAACATACTACTAGAGAGACTGTAAAACTGGGTCGGGCTTTCTGGGATGGTACTCAAATGGTTCAGGTCATGCTTAGAAGGGAGAGGTTATTATGTGCGTATAGGAGAGCATAAGTCTAAGTGGACATTCATGACATGCGGAGTCCCACAAGGCTCAATTCTTGCACCGCTCTTGTTTAGCCTGTATATGCTCCTACTAAGTTAAATAATGAGAAAGAACCAAATTGCCTATTACAACTATCCTGATGATACACATATTTACCTAGCCTTATCGCCAAATAACTACAGCCCCATTGACTCCCTCTGCAAATGTATTGATGAAATTAAAAGTTGGATGTGCCAGAAATTTCTTCAGTTAAACAAGGAAAAAACTGAAGTCATTGCATTTGGAAACAAAGATGAAGTTTTCAAGGTGAATGCATACCTTGACTCTAGGGGTCAAACAACTAAAAACCAAGTCAGGAATCTTGGTGTGACTCTGGAGAAAGACCTTAGTTTCAGTAGTCATGTCAAAGCAGTAACTAAATCAGCATACTATCATCTAAAAAACATTGTAAGAATTAGATGTTTTGTTTCCAGTCAAGACTTGGAGAAACTTGTTCATGCCTTTATCACCACCAGCAGGGTGGACTATTGTAATGGTCTCCTCACCGGCCTTCCCAAAAAGACCATTAGACAGCTGCAGCTCATCCAGAACGCTGCTGCTAGAATTCTGATTAAACCAGAAAATCTGAGCATATCACACCAGTCCTCAGGTCCTTACACTGGCTTCCAGTTACATTTAGGATTGATTTTAAAGTACTTTTACTCGTTTATAATTCACTCAATGATCTAGGACCAAAATATATTGCAGATATGTTCACTCAATATAAACCTAACAGACCACTCAGATCATTAGGATCGAGTCAGTTAGAAATACCAAGGGTTCACACAAAACAAGGGGAGTCTGCCTTTAGTTACTATGCCACCCGCAGTTGGAACCAGCTTCCAGATGAGATCAGATGTGCTAAAAAATCATTAACAACAAAAAAAACAATAAAAAAAACTCATCTGTTTAACTGTACATTTATTGAATGAGCACTGTACAATGTCCGAACTGATTGCACTGTATTTTATGTAAAATCATTTTCTATTTTTAACTGTTTTAAATTCATTTTAAATAAGTCAATTTTTAAATAATTTTCAAAGTTTTCAAATTGCTTGGTTTTTTTTTTATTATTATTTTTCTTCATGATTATTTTACTTTCTTTTATGTAAAGCACTTTGAATTACCATTGTGTACGAAATGTGCTATATAAATAAACTTGCCTTGCCTTGCCTTGCCTAGAACAATGAAAAATCAAGAAGCTTATGCTGGGATATTAAAATGGCAAATGTATAAGGAGCTGTTTTTGTAAGCATGTGAAGATTTATGAAAATCAAACCAATGGAACAAATTAGTCAGCAAAAAATTCTAAACAGATTTGCACTTTTTCAAATCAATTACTTTTCAATCATAGTTTGAATGTTTAGAGTAAATGTACTTGCATTAGTGACATTTTGTCCTTCAAATATTTCGGACATATTTCTAATCTACATCCTATACTTAAAATACATATATAAATATTTGTGTGTGTGTTTTTTTTTTTTTTTTGTTATCTTAAGTGTGTGTGGGTGTGTGTGTACAAAAAAAAATGTGGTGACAGAGGCTGAAAAACTAATCAAACACCACAAACAGGCTGTTTGAACTTGTTAAGGTGCTACAAGGTATGGCAGGGACCTGGAGCACTATTGATTTTCCATGCATACCATTGCTGGCTGCAGTCATGGGAACAACCCTGCGAGATCCAGAGAGGTATGAAGGTTGCAGGTTGGTGAGATTGTCCCAATTGCTGGAGGTAATTAAGAGCAGAACAATCAGAACGGGACGAATCATGGAAAGGAGGGTGCACTGTCCTTTCAGATTTCACATTAATCCACCAGACATATGCGGCAGCTTCCCTTCCTCCCCTTTCCAAAGAGTCCTCTCAGGGAACACGGTGTCCCTCTGTATTACTTGCCTTTAGGAGAGACAAGAAGTGGAAATTCTGGCTCACAAAACCTTTTAGTTTTAGTCGCTCTAAATCAAAGATATATGAACATTTTGAGACAAAAAGAATCATCTGCACACAGATATATATTTAATGTAATTAAACATATACATCACATAAAACAGCATTAAAGTCATAACTTTGATTTATATGTGCAAGTTAAGCTACATGGTGGCATTTGGGACGGGGCTGCTGTCTCTTCTTCAAGACTAAATCTCATCCTGTTTACTGGAAGACGCGGCAGCTTCAGCCTGTCCCACACCAATGCAACATGGCACATCTCCACCCCTCAACCTCTTCCACTTTCTATCCCTCCAACACTATATCATATGAACCACAGTGACTCACTTCCTTAACAATGAATGGATTTATTTGAAAGCAAATCTATCTGGACAACAAGAGCAGGTGTTTTACCATTGGGTGTATTATTTGGCCATAAAATGCAAAAGTCACTCTGAGATATTTGTATAATACAAGCAATCCAAACTTAGAGTTTTGAACTATTGAAAGAGAGCCAAAAGACAAATTTGAACCAAAACACATCACATCATGAGACCATAGAGAAATGCAGGAAAAATGCTGTGCACTCCAAATTTGTTATTGCACTAATGAAAATGCTGGGTATTACAATAAACGTTTGACTCTAGAGCAATTAACATTGGATCTTGTGGAATGCCTGAGTGTTTTATAATTTTAATATATATTACATACAGCTTCAGTTATGCCTAACAATTCCAAAAGAACACAATCTAACTAGGAACTACTATGGACGTAACATCATGAGGAACAACTGGGTCATTCCTGTCACACACTACCTTTTGAACTTGAGAAAAAAAAATGCTTTTAATTTAAGGTTTTCATTTTGTAAACCAGACTTTGAAAAACAAACGATGGAATTAAAGAGCAAAACTTAGTGAGGAATTGAGAGTTTACTTATATGACAAACCATTTCAGAACAAACCATTTCAGACAAAACCACAGAACTCATCAAATCCATCACTAATATTTGTTGATGTTTGTATTGTTTTCCCATCAAAATTATGTCCCTTCCTGAAGCAAGGAGGTGATTTAGGCTATTACAAAATACTATGGGTGGATATGCCAGAAACATGGCAACCTCTGCTAGAATCAAAGTAGTGAAATTATTCTAAATATACAGCTTTAAGAGGAATGACTCTTGGCTACAGACTGATAAAATAAAAATAAAAACCTTAAACTTATTTTAAACAAGGTCTGTATGTTAATTAGCAATTTAATTAACCTGTGTAACCATTTGACTAATCTCCAGGACAGGGGTTTCATACACTGTGACGAAACACTGTGAGCATATGATTATATGCTATGTGCTGTTTTTGATGTTAGCCAACATTGTCTGTACACTTTTGGAAATTCAGTGATTTGAAACAAAAACATCAACTGGAAGTCTAATCCTTTTATGTCATTTGTGGATCTGTATCCGACATACAAGATGACACACAGACTGACAAGCTAGCTAAGTTTGCTCTGAGGCTGGAAGGCTCTAATAGTTACTTCAGAGCGGTCATAAAGCATCAGGTCCCATTAGACTGAACTTCAACAGTGCCCTGCACACTAACGGGAGCCGTTCACTCTGCTCACATGTCCAGATTAAAAACATGTGTCCTGCTGAAGGCCATCAGTGATTAATGCACTCATCTCTCCTTGTGAATGGTTACACACAGTGTCCGGCAGCTACAATTAGTTATTACGACTCAATCAGTAGTCACAGCCAGAGCACATCTTTTTCAACTGATTGAAATGAAGACACAGATCAAACAATGACTGCAATAAACTTGACTAACTATTGTCAGTTATTGGTAAACTGTTCTTGCTGTTGGACCAAACTGTAGTATTATGTTGCAAACATAACTAGAAATCAGTGTTACAAAAAGGGCAAACAACAGAAAATAAAATTTAATTGACACATAAGAAGAAGAATCCATATGTGATGTCACTAATTTAGACCGAGAAAAAAATAAAATAAAATAAACTTTTCCACTGGGCTTCAACAAATGTTTTAATTTTCACAGCCTCATCAATCATGCTGACTTCAAGAGGCTGAAAATGTTCTCTAAAACAATCACTATTTTCCAAGTAACCACAAATAGTGGCATCCAGGATTCAAAGATATTATTCCATTAACCCCAAATAAATAAGTACAAATTGTGCATTCTTATTTTTCCCCAGAGGTCTTTCAATCTAAATTGCTTTATTAATTCGATGTTGTATACCCACAAGAGTAGTGTAAAAGTCAGTAATGAAGAGACCATGGATTATTTGACTGAAGTGTCTCACAGTCCTGCATATATCGATTACCTAGAAGTCAAAGGTTTAAGATGATCTACATTTATATTGCTATATCAGTATCAGCAGCTTAACTGATTTGCCTAATTGAGCCTGACACACTTATATGCTTAGATATAGATTATTGCACCATTATACTATTAATGATGATATTAATTTCCTTTTGTGAATTCATTTTCAATGTTTAAGTATTAAACAATGATATGTATCACTATTGTTAATGATATTAATGATGATATTAATTTCCTTTTGTGAATTCATTTTCAATGTTTAAGTATTAAACAATCCTAACTCAAAACAGAAGACCCAATAAACATTTATGATTTCGCTTATTTGCTGTAAGTACTATTTTGAATAACCATGTCAAATAATCCAGTCCCAGATCTGAGCCCAAAACCCTTTCAAGGGTTCCCTGTTGGTCAGAAACCTAACCTTTGAAGATAAATCCATCCAGTTGCTCCATCCACTTTACAATGACCAAATGTATTAAGCAGAGTGGCTGAAACAATCCTGATGTCACTAATGACCTTTACTGGTGGAGAGATCGGATCTCTTGGGAGAGGTTGGCAGGGTTATTACCTTCTTAGGGAGCTTCTGTGGATGGTCTTTGATTGCTGGAATGAGTCAATGAGCCATGAGCTGAAGGAGGGTCATTTTTATTTAATGACTGGGGTGTTACTTCATTCTCTCCAAATACAAATAGCTCTATAAGGTGCAGGGATAAAATACATTAATGGAGAGGAGGGAGAGCATCTACTGAGCATCTTCTGCCTAAATTCTGCCATCATCTATGAATATAATGTTCCGATCATTAATTTGTGCTTTTCACAGTTGGTTAGTTGAACACAGAATGGCTAAAGACGCAGTGAACCCAAAGTATTTTAAGGAAAGTCAGTTCACTTGGCAGCCTTGTTTTTTTTCTTTTTTTTTTTTTTTTCAATAGCATGTGAAACTCAATTCAGGCCAACATATAAACCATTTTACTCGAGGGATTTTCAGTATACTCTTGCCTAAGTATGCAAACAATGAGGAAAACACAGCTTCTTTTAAAGCACAAATTAAACTAACCCAGACTCACTGAGAAAAAAGTCTCTGCATTGCATCTTGTACACTTCTGGAAAGTCAGTCAGTGGCGCCAAAAGCACTTTCAGTTTTAGCCAAAACAGATGAATGTGAATCTGGCAATGTTTTATTATGTTGGATACTGCATGTATCATGGCATTTCAGAAATGAAATGTACGGTGAGTGGTGCTAAAGGTTAATGCTCTACCATGTTTGAAAATAATGTATCTATACTAACCTAACCAATATTGTAAACAAAAGTAAACATGGAATAAAAACACATTTTAGCTTGCTTTTCCAAATCATTAAGATCATGAATTTTGTTTCAACGCTCCATATCACAACAAAACTGTACCAAGTGAGCTAATAAGCTAAATGGAATATGTCAGAAAAGCCACACAAATTGATGCATGTGTCAAAATGTATCAGTTCACAAATCATGCATATGAAATGTGTTGAGGTATTGTGCAAGGAACCATGTGAAAAGTCTTACTGTAAGTCATAGGTCTTTAGTTTGTGTGAAAAGGAATAAAAGTTATTGGTGTTTTACTGCCATCTTAATCTGGGAACTGCTGTGAATTATACAGTAGGCAGAGGCACTTATTTTCTAATAAGCCTATGTTGAAATTAACTAAGATATAGATTTAGCAGGACAAACGGTCTCTTGCTGTAGTGCAAAATGATTGTGTCAAAAAAACTTAAGCAAAATTTTGATTAAACATGTGAAGCCATGCAGGACTTCGGGCTTTTATGTTTAAACATATCACACAGAGTGATGAAATTGCAAACTGTTTGTGCTCAAACTAGTCAATTATGCAAATAACAAATTTGTGCTCATGTATTATTCATAGTTCCTGACATGTATTTACTGCATATGGTATGGAAGACTATACGGTATGAAACTAGATTTTTTTTTTTTTTTTTTTTTTTCTCTGATAGTCTGATGGAAAAGAAGGTGCAAAAGGCAAAATGCTATGGTCTCATCTACATCTTTCAGTCTCCATGTTCCAATGTTTAGGTTTAACACAATTCATAATACTTCTGATATACGGTGACAGTGGATGTTTAATTTTTACAGTAGTTTCTTTTTCTCGTCCAACTTGTCAAGTAAATGCTCTCAACTGCAAATGTGAATATTTCAAATAATAGTCCATTACAAGTCCACCTGAAAGGGAGAAGTGAGAACACAACTAGAGAATGCATATGGCAAAATTCAAAATGCGCTTTTTCATTAATGTCCATTTCAAATGGACTTTTCTCTAGAGAAGTAAGAGTGAAAATACAGGTCTTCAGCTGGAGAATAAATGCCATTACAAGATTAGGATTTATTACCTATGCTCTCTCTGTTCCCTCCACTGCCTTCTAAGGGAAAATTCACCCTCACACTGCAGTGCTTTGAGAAGATGCAGTTGGTTTCTCAGGTGTGCCAATGTGCAAGTGCAAAGGTGAAGACAGGCAGTAATCACAACACTTATTTTAAATCATATCTCAGCATTATAATGTGCTAGGTGTGAAAACAAGAGTACTCGCTACCAGGCTGAATATGAGGAGGAGGTATAAGGGGTCTTCTGGGAGGTCTTAGCATGTTAATGGAAGTAACACCATTTAAATATAGCCTGTTGGAGCAATGTAACTTTTATTGCAAGGCTGGGTATTAATGATACCAAAGTTTATAAATATTGATCATGCTCTGCAAATTAGTACAAAAATCAACAAAAAACAAGCTCTGAGTTATAATTGTTCCATTACTAAACAGTCTTCTGACAGTCTGTTAATACACCCTGACATTGAAATATATTGAAGTCGTATGGCCATACATGAACAACCATATCCACTGGATGCAGGAGATCCCAAACTGTCACAAATCTACTGGGAAATAAAACCCCATATGTCCTTGTTAGTGGAATATCTATGACAAAACTCCAGTCTTTGACATCTAAACAGTGAGCATCCTACCACACACAGTTACTGAAGAACCAAACCAAGAACTAATAATAATAATAATAATTATTATTATTATTATTATTCTAAATAGATATATTGAACATTTAAAAGCTATTTTAACAGTATGTTCCTAAATGAAATTCTGATTATAGGATATTATGCATTGTTCAATGGATTGTGGATTAAAATCCTTCTTAAACTTCATATCAGACTTGGATCAAAACATATTTCTCCCATCTCACGGTTAGTGCGACTGACAGTAGAGATCCAATATAACCACACGAGTTATAGAAATTGATTTTTTAGAATGAAGTTACATCTTTTAACTTCACCATCTTTCACAGCTGGCTAAATCTCTAGAGGTCCCACAAAATCCAATAAACCGTGCAGAGACTTTTTTTTAGTGGTGTGACTGAACTTTACAGGAGCTTATAAAAATGAGAAATAAGATGATTATGGTAGTATGATCATGTAGACAATACAGTTTAATAAACATAATATCATAAAAGCATAATGAAGCAATTCTTAGTCGTAATGCCCTGATGAAGCATAAGTTATTATGGAGCAATGATTTTGGAACCAATTGTTTAAGCCAATTAGCACTGAACAGCAAAAACAAACAAACAAAATGTATACTTCAATTATACTGCATCAAATTGTCTGCTAACAGCTCTAGGTTGACAGGACAATGCTCCAGGCATATTAACAATGAGCAAGCGCTATGGACTCTGGAAAAGGGTAGAAGAGTGGTTGCCCAGGAAACGGCTTATGCAGCAAATCTGAAGGTTAATATACTAAGGGCTGGGCTTGGTGAAAATGCTCACTCCGGCGAGAGGGAATTATATGGAATGAGATCTGATCCAAATGCGTGACCACCCTGGAGAAATTGATTTTGGTTAGGTCCTATTTACACAGCTGGCATAGAGGGAAGAGCATTAAATAGGCAGATCTGTCAGCAGGCACGCAAAATCTTTTTCATGTGAATTCAATAAGAACAATCATATATATATATATATATATAACTATTATTATTAAATAAAGAGTTTGATACCCTCCCTAGTCCACCCAGTTCATTTCTGAAAACTAGGCGGCAAAAATGTCTCATTCAGAAACTAGTATGGTTATGACATCACAAGTACATTAGCATATCTCCACCTACAATTACAGTAAATATTAATGCAAATTCACTATTTAGCCAGCCTGCTTTGATGAGCAGCAGTGTAAACTAAATCATGTGGAGGTTAGTTATCAAAAAAAGTTATTTTGCATCTGCATGTCTTAAAGGTACAGTAGCCTTTTAAATTCAAAACAGTGATCGGCTCAACATGTGGAGACAAATATACAGATAGATTTTTTTTTTCAGTGTGTCAAAGAACAACTTACCAAATCTAAATCTTATGAATCAAAACATCACTTCAGAACGCCTGACACGAATCACATTTTTCACATAAGATAGAGATGTTTTGAGCAAAACATGGAAACTATGGAAAACTAAAACATTTTATGTAGAAATAAATTCTACACTGCTCACTTACATACAACATGGAATGCAGCAGGTATACAGTCTCATTCAGAAAAGCAGTATGTTTTCGGTCGCAATAGCTTGCATTAGTATTCTTGCTCTGGTGTGTTCCTCACCGCTTCTTGTGTGCTTGAAAAACAACTGTACACCAGACAGACAGCTGGTAAGACTGCAAGAAAAGTGTGGTGCCTATTACGTATTGTGGAAAACAGCTGTATGGGTCAGATATTAAACTAAATTAAAACTAAATAACTAAATAAGCATTATGCCATGACATCAAAATGAATACAGCCCATCTTTGGTGGGGCGCTGTCCTGACCAGGATCCTTTTCTCTGTGCAAAATAAAGGGGAAATCAGGACCCAGGACCACATATAAAAGCTTTGCTCCAGCTATCTTTAGGGAGATTTTTATGATGTTAATGTATTCAGTGGTTTGTGCTTTTCCTGCCCTGATATATTGTTGTTATTATGTTTCCATTTGTATTTGGAATGGTTGAGCAGTGGGCTTAGTGGCCCTGAGTGTGATCCTACTGGACGTCATCCACATCTCATACAGTACAACACCTCACAGCAACTGTCCAATCAGCTCTTTCTGGCTACCCAGCCACAGAATGGTCACCTTCATAAGTTAGCATCAATTACTGTATACCTCCACCAATAACACTACCCACAAGGTAAGCTGTGACCATACAAGTAATTTGTCTGAAAGTAGTAATATGATTCATTAAGAAAGCTATATGGGGCTAACATCTTATGTTTATGTAAACCTTGGCAAATTTAGCTTACACCACACAAAGAGAAGCTATTTCTGCATATATGAGCTAAAATAAATAAATAACTAAAAAAAGAAAAAAAATTAAAGGGGGAGAACAAACAGTCAGCTCATATCCCAGTGCCATAGCTGTCATCTGCCTAAATTTAGATGAATTACTTCAGGGCCCTGAATATTCACACAACACTGGAGGAAATGTGATTTACACAGAAAAGAACACCTGATTCCTTATACAATCAAAATCGACAAAGTTGTCTGTTATTCCTTCATTTCCTCCTCCTACCTTTATAGGACTAAATGTAATGTCTCTTTCAATCTGAATCATAAGGGTGGCTATAAATCACTGTGTAATGATCCTGCTGGATGGAAAGAAACAATAAATACCAGCTCAGAAGTGGACCCATCATTTCCTGTACAGCTTGACTCATGCATGCCAAACCAACTCTGTCTTTCCTTCCAAACATTTTGCTGTAATCCAAACACCTGTTCAAACTACCATAAACAGATCAAACAGAATGAGATGCATTTTAACGAAGGAGTTTCACAACCTCATTGTATCAGCTCATGGACAGCAGATGTCTGCTTGACGTGAACAGCCTTCAAATAGTCCAAAAGAAAATGTTGTTCAGAGGAACACAGTGATCTGGAGCCAGAACTATCAGTTCCTTTTGGCAAAAAGCATGCAGTAGAGAATGAAGTGCTTAGAGACTCCCACAGAATGTGAAAAAAAGAAAAAGAAAATACTGGAAAAGTGTGAGTGAATGAGTGAAGACCAGAAAGTTGTCTGGAAATATGGCGTTTATGTATGATGTCCTATTTTAGATTCTTCAGGGAAAAGCGAACAGCTGTACATGCACAAACGAGAGAGATGGTTTGTCAACATGTCAATGAGAAAAATGTTTCCTCTGTCATCTAAGCAAACGTGTTAATTCCTTAGCATAACACCAAACACAAATGAGTGTGAAGACAAAGGCTTACATACTGAATCAATCTATCTCACTGTATTTATATAGAGCTGACTAAAAATCATAAATATCTATGTGCCTGTCCAGAAGAGTCACAGACGACACTGACAGATGAAGTCCATGGATACATCAGGAAAGTGAGGGTCACTGGCCCTCGGGATTGGGTTCATATCACTACAGTAATAATTATGGACTTGTGCACTCATGGGCAACTGTATTCTTCATTTTCTTGTACACATATATACACATACAGTTAGGGGACAGATAAAGGTAATAAAAAGACTGAAGACAAAAAAACAACAAAAAATCTAAATAATTAGCTATCAATCGAATATGTCCATTAACTTATCATCACAGCTAATTATTAATCAATATTTGCAGGGAAAAGCACCCTAATGAAGATTATTCAAAGCAATCATTGTGACAGACAAATAATTCAACAGACATAAAAAAGATGTAGTAGGGGCAGGAAGTATAAATAATATGTATTTAATTAAATTGCTTATTTATTAACAGTTAATTGGAGCATATTAACGTATTAAACTAGAGTCAGGTCTAGTAAGTGTTTGTGGAAAGTCAGTCATCTTTTATTTAGCTTTATCTTCATGGTTTAAAACACTTGTGCTCCTATAAACTAATGCTTTTTTATTATATTTATTCTGCACCACCTGCAAAGCTGCACAACTGTGGTTTTCAAATTCACTATTTTCTACATAAACAGCAGTTAATATCTACCTTGTAGTCCAAACCATATTAGGTGAACAATGCACTTGAAATATGTTTTCTGTCTTAAATCCAATTAAATGGAGACTGGGTTCAGACTGAACTTTACAAACAGAAGCACAGATTCCAGCTCTCTCTCTGTGTGACTGGGTGTAAAGCTGCTCTGGTTGCCATGGTAATAGTGTGAGTGAGGGATGGGAACGCAGGTGTCAGTGAAGGATTTAAAGGCACATTTTACTGCATGCAGCAGATGCAGAAATAATGTAGAGCATTAAAAGCTTAAGGCTGCAGTGGCATGGAATACAGTGCATGTTTAATATGGACATGCTGCTTGGACGATAAAGATCTGCAGCAAAGAGCCAGGATCACACACTAAATGTTCTTGGGACTATGCTGCATTCTTGTATAAAAATAATCCAAAGGTTTATAAATGTTATACCATTTTTCCCCATCACCCCATTGAGACTGAACGACATCACACAGGTGAAGACGGTGTACAAGATACAGACACTACTGTATTAGCAACATGAACTGATCTGTCCTGTAACACCTGATCAATATAAGAACTAAAATACTGAAACATATTTGCTGTTGTGGTTATGAATAATTATAAGTTGCTCAATTTATATATGGTTACAAACAATAAAATCAGGATTTGTGCCTCAGCTTCCATTTCCATTTTTTTTATTATTCCTTCAAATAAAAAAATTATATATATATATATATATATATTCGAAATAATAAAATCCACAAAATGCACTTAAATTACCCAATTCCCACAACACTTTAGCACTGTGGGAGCATGATGGCCACAAACATTCATATTTTCTTAATCTTTGATAATATATCTTACAGAGGCAAAATAAATCATTCAGAGCATTATGAGATGTGATAGAAAAGAGGGCAGCGCCATGTGCCAAGCCTACTGCGAATATAACAGCCTGCTGTTAAAGGGCACAGAGGTCTATGACTTCCCCAGGCCACTTCTCTCCACACTCTCTCTCTTCCTGTTCTCTGCCTTATCTCATTACACAAATCACGTGTGGCACATTACCTATACATTACTCAAGCAGACAGCAAACCTGTGCTTTCTTACCTGCTACTCATATGGTATAACATACACGTCGGTACGCTGTTTCATTAGAAGCCAGATGCACAGGGAAAGTCTGAAAGTCTGATATACAGATTTATAAAAAATACTTCCTTAAATTTCACACAGTAAGGCACAATGTAGTGCTCTGAGCTCACTGTGACGTGATTCTGCTCCAGGATGTCTGGTCCTGATGGTATATTAAACACTCAGACAATCTGAACTGCTCAGCCCTGACCTCATTGCCTTGCGTAAGGCTCATTATACACTGCCAGAGACCTGTAAGTGACGAAGATACCAAGGGGAAAAAACTATCCAGTATTGGATTCAGTAGAAATCAATTGTACAGTAGCCTGTTGTTCTCCAAATTGCATTTTATCTATATTATTCTGTTTCAGGCTCTATGTCTGCCAGTTGTTAAATGAGCACACACCCTACAGTTTTTTTGTCAGTTATAAAATAAAAAAATAAAAAATAAAAATGTATATTTAACTGGGATCCACAGGTGAAGTAAAGTTCAGCATTGATTAATCTGTGGTTCAGACAAGTCAAGTCCAAATAGCAATGATTCATTTCGACATGAGGAAGAGCCGCCTCTGCTTAAACAGAGTGTCAACAAGATCCCCAGCAGAGATGCCAAATCCTTCAGCATGTCTTGCAGCATTAGAGCTAAACTGAAGGTTTTCTGAAAGTGCATGAAGAGTCAGGTCTCCCGCTTAAAACGTGGAACTGCACTGATCCTTAACACCCGCAATCACACATTTCTGTGTTCTCTTTACACTTCCACTTCACACAGATTTTATTTGCACTGAATACAGAAACCAAGGGAATTACAGCTAAATATAGTACTTTTGTATCACCAGAATTAAATATTAAATTATTGAATTATTAATTATAATTAATTATTTTAATATTAAATATTGTTTTATTTATTCAGTTGTGTATGTAAAAACATGTATCTTCTGTAGATTCTAAAGGGCAATAAGTATAAATGTTTAAAATAAGTATAATAAGTCTTTGAAAAAAAGTCTAAAGACATATGAATAGTAAAACTGACCTCAACCTTAAAGAAACCCACTTGGGCAAAGTCACAGGTTTCAAAAAAAAAAAAAAAAAAAAAAGCCTCTTTCAAAAAGACCCAGCTACTTTCATCTTTCCCGCAGTCCTGGCCAACCGTTTAGGGTTTAGAAGTAGTCAGTCCTCCTTTTGAGTCACAACTAGCGCCACAGTACAAAACAGAGAGAAGACAATGTGCCAAGAATTAATCAATAATGCCTGGGCAAGTCCTGCTAAAAGTCAACTGCTTCATTATGCCTTGCAGTGCAATGAATAGTAGATTGAATTCTGACTCATTCTGATTCATATGGTGTCCCTGAGATGTGAATATTTTCACAGTTTTGAAAGTGAATGGCTTTGACGAGAGTTTTTATTTATTCATCTAAAATTTGTTTTTCTGCCCTAAATGGTTTGGTCCCTCTAGGCTGTTTGGGTTCCATTTTGTCCCTCCTCATCTTCCTATGTCTGTGCTTTCCCCCTCAGGACAGCATATTGAGGTGTTGGAGGGTGGACAGAAGAAGGAGGCGACATGACATTTGATGGTGGTGCTCTCCTGGAAGAGCTTAGAGGAAAGCTTCTGCTGATATGACAGCAGCTATCATGTTCAGTCTCTGTGGGTGGCACAGGGAGGTAATTGTGCCTCACCTGCCCCATATACCTGCTGCCATTTCAGACAAGCCTCCTAATCACCTCTTCCCCCTCATGATTCTCCACATCCTCAGGCACAGAACAGGAAGTAAAGCAACTGTCTGGACTTAGAAGCAAATGTCTTCTTTAGAATGTGTAACAATTTGGGAACACAGGGAAACCGCTCTATAGAGAGGATATAAGAAAACATTTGCTCTGTTTTAAAACCTTGTGAGCTTCCCCGCTGCATATTATTCTCATGAACCCTCATAAGTGACCAATTTGTTTTCTGTGTGATGTTATTTAGGTGGCGCATAGAGTTGCCAACATGTATGTATTCAACAGAGTTTGACTCTTAAGGATCCTAAATCCTAAAAGCCTATTCACTCCACATAAATGTCATAAAATTTCAGTCCAATTTTCACATGTGATTTGTCCATTTAGACCAATGTGTAAAAAGTCCTGGTTACTAAAGTACACATAGTAGCGCTGCTCAACTTTGTTTCTAACCTACTTGACACAGAGAAGAAAGTCAAACAATATTTAAATGTTTTCAAACAGTTGTTTGGATTTTTGCATTAGCTGTGGTGCTTATCATATAATACCAAATACAAGACAGATGGTTTTGCTTTCTATTCACTGTCGCTTAGTAAAATAGTCTCCTTGTGATAACCACTTGTAAAAAAAAAAAAAAAAAAAATAATGTTTGTCAGTCTATCTATCTATCTATCTATCTATCTATCTATCTATCTATCTATCTATCTATCTATCTAATCTATCTATCTATCTATCTATCTATCTATCTATCTATAATATATATGTATGTATTTTTGAGTGTGAAAATTACTGTTTGGTGAAAGTTTAATTATAGAGAGTTGTTGGTCACATGACTATGATCAGATGAATTAATGAATGACACTACTTTCACCTGTGCTAAGTTTGTTGATTGCTCTTTCTGAAGAAGGCATGTGCTAAAATGCGATGGAGAGCTTTTAGATTTCTTGGATGAAGCCATCTGGCAATAAAGGCTTTTTATTTGCAAGAGTGCCATGGTCATTCGAAAGTTTTCTTTGATAACATAGCATTAGGGCTGGGTATTGAGCTCGATACTCCTAATGAACCTACTCAATACCATCGATAATAAAAAAATGTCTTGTCGTTCAGTACTAAATTTACAAAACTAAAATACCTAAAGGGTTAATCTGGTCAACAACAGTGAGCCAGTAAGCGTGCAGCAAGCTTGATCTGCCTAAATCCAGGAAAAACACTAGTTTATCAAGCATCGCGTTAGTTCAAGCAGGCCATTTCAGTCAAGCTCACATCAACTGTTCGTGCACCAATCCAGTTTTGACACTTATCATAGCGGTCCATTTAAATTGCCATTCCCCAGGATCTCTTCTATAGCATCACTGCTCGCAAATCAACTCCCTCCTCCAACCCCAACTCCACCTAACTGAACCTGTAATCTATTTTTTCCCTCTCTTTGAATACAGTTCACTATTGCAAGCATTCTCTATCATGTATTTTGTATTTCTACAACTCATGTAAATCGTGAATTGTAATTATATATGCATATACTGGATCTGTTCTGTACCCCAGGGGGGTTTGACTTGCTGCTCTCCCTGCTCTGTCCAAGCATGGCTGCATGGACAGGCCTGGGGAGTTTTTCCCAGAATAGACCCATACTGCTAACATTAACTGTATGCTATATAATTGTAATAAATATACTTTGATGAAGTGGACCTGGCTGAAATGCTGGTTCCACCCAGAGATGTGGCTCACATGTGAGGCTGTAGTGTGTAAGCTTAACCAAACCCTTGTATGTGTAAGGCTACTTTTACTCTAGAGCGTTTTCATTTTAAAACAGCTTTTTAAAATTAAAATGATCCTCATCCATACTAGTATTTCCACTGTATTTCAGATAAGATCTCTGTCCACACAACTTGACCGAAAACATGTTACGTTACCATTCATGCACAATGTAGCATCATGCTACATAAGACAATTCATAAGATTTATATTTTGGCTTTTACTCAAAACTCACTTTAAACCACCATTGAGTGTTTGTAATAACCTCCGATTGCGATCTAATGAGGGTCTTGTTCATACAATGTTGCAGAAATATGCTATTTGTAGCCTTTTATATCAAGCTAATCACTACACTTGCTTAGCATTTCTCATGTAAACACCCTGTATTGTTATGAAAATAGGCAGAATCTGTTCTGACATTTTGTTCCATTGTGCAGTGGCTGCAGTGGAGATGAACCTTTGAGTCTAAAAACATAAATAAGCTGAAAAACTTTTTTTTTTGAGGTAATGTGTAATGTAATCTTGTTAAAATGGATTTAATAAAATTGGTTTTGAAAAAAGTATCGTTCAGGAACCGGTACCGAAGTCAAGCTAGCACATTGCAAAGCTGAAGGCTTGATACTTTAATAAGCTAAATAGCACACAAAAATATTGAGTAAAACGTTTAAGAACAGAGTATTTCAGTGCTGCCCTTTTTCACAACAACATGTATTATCCAATGTGGGAAATACAGAAAGGTCACTGACAGTATATATATATATATATATATATAATATATATATATATATATATATATACATATATATATATATGTATATTATATATATATATATATATATATATATATATATATATATATATATATATATATATATATATATATATATTATATATATATATATATATATTCTGAAGCAGCAGAAAGGCTGGAACTCAGTTCCTCTAAAAACGTGGTGTTCTGGGTCATTCTGTAAGGAGATACAGCTGTTCAGAGTGCCATTTACATGTTATTTCCCTAGTATATTCTTTACTGGTTTTATTGAGCTGTATGACTCTGCCCATTTATCTGGTCCATATCTCAACCTGCACAATATTCATAACTACCACACAGAGCACATTAAAAAGACACTTATAAGAGCAGTATTTTCACATCGGTTCAGCGCTAATTAAAATGTCAATAGTTTTTCAAAAATGTCTGTCCATGCATGAGGCTATGTTCATCAGCTTCCAATGTGAGGAGCTCTCAGGGGTTCTTCTACACTGTGGCTTCCATCATACTAGCTGATAAATAGCACTTATAAACCTCTCAATTAAGATTCAGGCTTGTAAAAGGTCACATGGAATTGAATAGCAGGTCAGCCTAGATATTAACATATTAAACTAAGAGTCAGAAATGTCAGTGATCAGTCACCGCAAAACAGAGAATTTCTGTTCTTGAAGACATGAAGGTGACTACATACAGTCATACAGGTCTTTGAGTGCACTCTTCATGATTACACACTGAAGAGAGTCACTAATATTAACCAGAACAACAAAAGGTCATACCAGGAGTGTCCCAGTATACTGTATAGCCAACAATATAAGCAATGTTCCATGAAGCAGCACAGGGTGCGGCACTTAGCGTGCACTCCACTTACCTATTTAAAATTATTTTTACTGGCATTTTACTTGATTGCACCCGCTCTACATTCCACACGCCCATTTCATTGAAAATGATTTCTGTCCTAGCAGGTAATTGTTTCCAAGCTTCTCTCTATGCTACACATCTCTCCTGCTGCCGGCTGCCCCATTCCACTTTTCCTACTATCTGCCTACTGATGAGGCTCTTCACATGCAACGTGGTTATTTAAACATGCTTTTAGATGCGCACTTGGTACTAGCTACTTTACTGAAAAGTGATCTGTAATGAAATGGGAATTGAACGTGTCTTTGTGATTTCATAACAAGATTTTTAGGCTTTTACACGGTTTATTTTTTTAACATATGTGCATTAATATTGTGTTAATTGCTTTAAATGCATTCCTTTGTATGTGTGTACATATGGTGGTATTTTTCTTTTTTATTTTTTTTTACCAGCTTATAACTCACAAATAGCTATATAAAATGTCATAACAGCTCCAGGAACTTGTTACATACAAAGATCTGCTGTGAGGAGATGTGATTCCAATGCTTGTACCAAACTGTAATGGGCAACATAACCCCTAAGACAATAAGAACCAGGTTTTCTTGAGCATTTTGTCCTTATTAGGTAACACATCTTAAAACATCATGTCAGGTTTATGGTTTGTGCTGCATTCATACATTAGTCGAATTGCACCACAGCTCATTTGGAAGTGGATCGAGACCCCCTACAAAGGTGGGTCTTGGTCTGCTTGTTTTGTATGCACCAAGGTAACAAACTTTTTGTCTGTGGAGCAATCACACCAGAGTTCATTTTAATTGAACCAAACCTGCCAAGTGTAAACATGCTAATCTTATTCAGCATACATGTAATTCTATAATAATCATTGTAAATAATATTTGAAAAGCCACCTTGTCTTGGGTGAAGAGGCCAGCAACAATTTAAACAAAGATGGATGATTCACTTCCTTTATCACCATCCTAACGATTCAGGCTTTATACTGCAGACATGACTGAGATGTGTTTCCTCCTCATAGATCTGCTTTTTCAACATATCAGCCTTGTAAGGTCTCTATAATCTAATGACATCATCAATCACCATTACTTCCAACTCAAGGCAAAGACTCTATGCTTCATTGAACTAGTGCTTCAAAGCTTGCTATAAACACAAATTAAACCACAGAAGTCAGACCTTTGCTGAACTGTCCATACACAGTTATACACTCTGACCTCACAATGTCTTGTACATGCTAATTTTTACATTTAAATGACCTTTTCCATAATAAGACTCACTTGAAATTAATCTTTTAAAGACTAATTATTTAAAATTGTTAAATGTAATCTCAAACCTGATATCTATTTTTATACCATACATTATTATGTTGTAATGCACAAATTCACTTGTTGCATTAAAAAAAAAAACTTGAAACAGTTGAATTGCTGTTAGACAAAATAATACAGAAATGTAATATTGACCATGCAATTCAGAGTTAACTTATACTATTAAAATTAGTTATTGTTCAAATAAAATAAAATAAAATAAAAATTACTAAAATGTTAACATTAAAATAAAAAAGCTAATTCAAAATATTAATAAATACTATAATAGTATATATAAATTGTAGTAAAATAATACTTGGCTATATCAGTTATCTGCCAAAATATTTACAATTTTATGAATCAATTACTAGCTTATCGGTATGAGCAATAATTTTTAAATTGGGGCATCCAGTTAAACTATTTTTCCCATCTGAATATGCATAGCCAAATACAAACAATCCAAATCCCCATCACACACACTCTCCAATCATTTCTACATTCTGCATCTCAAAATGGTTTTACAACCATAGTAAAGAAACTTTTTATGGTTCAGAAAATAATAGCTAATAAAAGTTAGCAAACTTTATGTAAGGACACACTGATGATGGAACACCAGGTACTCTGGTGCGTGTGTGTCTGATGCTGTATAAATCAAATGCTGGAAAGCACAGTGAGCATGAGACAGCAATTACAGAGCATGCAGAGAAAGGCTGCAGGATGCTTTGCAAACACACACACACACACACACACACACACACACACACACACACACACACACACACACACACACACACACACACACACACACACACACACACACACACACACACACACACACACACACACCCCTGCACCCTACAAGTCTGCATTTGAACCACCTAGCTGGCATGTTGACAGTGTGGCCAAAAGCCAATCACATTATTAGTGAATTATCCCTTTATGAAACAGCTGTGCTAGCAGACGCCCTCCACTATCCTGGGTGATAACTGAATTTAGCTTTCATACACACTCTTTCATCTGCAGACACATCCCCAATGGTCTTATTCTCTCATCCGACATTTAGCTACAGTCCCTGTTCACCCCTCTAAATCAGAGAGTAATGTACAAGACAAACTGTCACAACAGGGTGTGTGTAAGAGATAAATTCATTATTTATGCACTACTGTTGACTTCCAAACACCCCCTGGGGCAATTCCACTGCAATTTCTTTCCACAAGTGTGTGTTTATGTTTGTGAGAGAGAGAATGTAAGAGCATGTTACAACTTATGTCAATGCACATGGGTGTGTATGTGTGGGGAGAGAGCGAGAGCAAGAGCCTTAGGCTTTGACCCTGTGATAGACAGTGTGGGTAATGAGGGCTGATGTATATTGCAGGGTACTTTTTAATTAGGAAGATTTGGATATTTTAGCTACTCACATAAATATTTAAAAAATATATTTTAATACTGTGGTACATATTTATGAAAGACCATTTCTGAGAGAAAAGACCATTCCTCAGAGTAAAAAATAAAACATGGTTAAATAAAAATTTTAAATAAAGTCACACTTTGAGATAAAAAGTCAAAATTTTAAGATATAATTTCAAAGTTATGGGATGAAAAGGCAGTTATGAAAAATTCAGTTTTTAGTCACATTGGCTTCATTCACACTGCAGGAAAATGTGGCCGATTTTTTGCTCATATGTGACTCAGATCGTTTAGTTTCATGATAGTGTGAATAGCATAAACCACATGGAATCTGGTCTTTTTGATTCTGATTTGGGCAACTTCCATATTTGGAGCTAAAGCTGATTCAGGTCAGATGTTTGCAATCCGACTGCAGTCTGAACAGTCAAAACGGAATTCATGCAACTTTTACGTCACTCTAGATCAACATTCATCATAATTCCGCACTGACGGAACTCATGCCAAAGATTATAAATGAATGCATAAATGCTTACTCTGTTGCCTCTGTGTTTATGTCCGTATAACAAGCTATCTTCATGCCATCTCGATATCATTCTTTTGCACATACTGTTCAGTTCTGCACTGTCATTCGTTCACAATGGAATCTGATACTAGCCACATTTAAAAATGATAATGTGAACACAGCCATACAAAAAAAAAAAATGGATTTGAGCAATAAATTGGAATTGAGCACTAATGCCTGCAGTGTAAACGTAGCCAACGTGACATCAAAAAATCAGTTCCAAGAAATAGTTGCAATTATATTAAACTATGAAGTCACAATAGTGAAATATAAAACGATAAATAAAAGAAATGGTCACAGCTGTGAGAATCTGGCATACACCACCAGAGAAATCTCTGTTGTTTCATCAAAAGATCGAATTGAAATATCTTAATCCATGAATTAATCTATCACAATAAGATCAATCACATGCATTTAGAAAACAGAATATTTATTTATGGTCTACTTTAGCATCCTTAAACTTTACCATATAATATACACATCTTTTTTTCTGTAAAATATATTTCTGGATCATGAATGGTTTGTAAAGACCATATATTTGTTATCTCCCCCCCACCCCCCGCATTCTAATTAAAAGCAGTGACCTTTAGATTGCAAGTCTTGGAATACAGGCAGTGCGATGCAGCATATTCTTTGGCCTCTTTGGCTCCCCATCCATTCCCCATTAGAATAGGATATATATGTTCTTCCACTGACCCACAATGAATATTTGTTAATGGAGCACAACATACAGTATATACATTGGATAATTAGCAGCAAAAAGCAAATATATCAAATAAAAGGAAATGGCAAACAATTGTGAGCTTAATGGAAAAAGAAGGAAAATATGTGGGGTAATGCTGGTTGAGCTAAGAAGAGCTCCAGGGCAAAATCATGAACCTCTCACACTTGTCTAAGAAAACCAATGAACCAAATAGCATGACATTCCTTTATAATGCAAATTTTACAGCACAAGTTCCCAACAGCAAAACAGAGGGAGATGCAAATTAACTTATAGGTTGTGCAATTATGCGTGTGTGTGTGAGCGTCAGATAATTTCTTTTGTATTAACTATTATGCATTTTACAAGCTCAGCACATGCTGTAAATTATTAAGAGCATGTCTGACTGAGAGCGAGAAATGAGCCACACATTTTCTGTTACAGTCAAATTACTAAATTTTCCTCGTTCAAAATGAATGTTACATAGTTTCACAGAATAATATGAAATTAAGACGAATGATGGGAAACAGACTGCCAGTCACAGCAGTAAGACATAAGCTAGTCTTTTACACCCCAAAATGTAAAAATGTGTAAAGTCAAAAACTTGATGTACTTATTCCAGGCTCATTCATGACCGTAGAAATGGAATGTCAAGTTGAGTGCAGTGCATTGTGGGATATATATATTATTCTATAGTATGCTCTGCTATATACTGCGCATTTTGGCAAACATAGCAGGTCATCTGTATGCATGTATACTCTATGCATACAGAAAAATATACTGTATACTCCAGAATAAGTAAGACTAGCAGTATTGCTAGTATTCTATTATCTCTAGAACTTACAGTATCTGTTAAAACCACTAATTGTTTTCTGCAAGCAGAAAAAACCCACTAAACCTTCCTGTAAAACAAAATCCTAGTTACTACTGTTTGAACAGTGCTTGTGTTATAAGTAAATTACTGTAAACAGGTCAAAGCTGTGCATTTGGTAGCCCTTCCGGTGACCCATCTGTCTGTTCTTCTGTCTTCCCCGCTGTGTCTCTCTCTTCTTTTCTCTGTGGTTTGCTCTAGGTTATCCCTCCTTCCCTATGCGAGTCTAAACAGCACTTCTGTAATGAGTGAATCACAGTTAACAGGCCGGAGCCCTGGCCCCTGCGGCCATTCCGGTGACCCTTCTGTTCTCCCAACCAATCAGCATAATCCGTTGAGTTGCGATAGGGGTCAGATGACCAGAGTAGCTGGCTTGGAGTCCTGGAGCAGGGCCTAAACCTCTCTCTGAGCATTTGGTGGGGCACAGCGTGGCCATATGTCTGCTCTGAATATTGTGACCGCTGCTGGGCCTGGGAGCATCCAATGACAATGTGTCTCAGAGGTCAGCCTGAGTCACCTCACTGGATGACTTCATTATACCCTAGAAAGTTACACAAACTACATGGTAAACACAGAACAGAGAGTAACCTGCTAGAACTATTTATTATGCTGCACTAGTTTAGTCATTTTCCATTTAGTCATATTCCAGTTACTTTATACAGGCATAGAGAAACCGGAATCATTGTCTTGATTTTACCATTGCAATAAGGTTAATATGCTTTACATGAGCATGCAGTACTTAACTGGGATATTACTAAATTCTGATTAAATTCAGAATATTTATGTGCATGTAAACACAGAAAATGATGCATTCACCCTCAAACTTTGACACAGCTGACTCCAAAATCTAATCTCACCAAGCTTCTTTGATACTGCAGTAACAGACACAGCACATGGAGGTGCATGTGTGCATTATACAAAACATATGTACAGTACACCAATTGCACAAATGAGGAAAACATGTACACTGATGCAATTAGAAACATGAGGCTTTACAAATGCCAATGCAAAGCATGACAAATTAAATAAATAAAGTTGCAAAGCAAATAAATGTATTTTACATGTTGTAACAAGCTATGTGAATTATGTTCTCAGATTACTACAGTGCACTACTTGTCGCAATTCTGTACATTTTGGGACTTTTTATTTAGAAAACAAAAAGGTTCTATCTATAAAGTCGAAATCTTAACTTGGTTCTATAGAGTTCTATCTGTGAGCCAATCAGCACTTTGAATTCACACAGGAGGACCAATCAGGATCAGCTTTCTTTGTCATGTGCTGACAGCAGGAAAGACTGAATGTTAATTATTTCAAATGTAAAATATGTTAATAATATATAATCTCTTAAAGAAGAGGTAATACAAATTGTAAAAAATATCACATTTTTTTTTATTTTTGTAAAAAGTGTATATGGTCTCCAGTGACAGGAGGTAGGCCTATGTAATAGTGTAAGTATATATATATATATATATATATATAGAGCCTATATATATATTTTCTGCGCAACAATAATTAAATATCTGATGACTCAATAAATGCAATTCACCTTTACTCCTCAGAGTGTCACTGTTTCATAGACAAAATATCATCGTCAAAAATTTAACTGACTTCAATGGCTTTACTGCAGAGCAATTACTGTATGCAATGAAATATAAATGTCACCGTCATTTGATGGTGGATGTGGTGAATAGTGATCAAAATGTTGTTTCTGAAGAAGTTGAAAACGATAGTTTTGAGTATATGGTTGAGATTTATGAGCCAGATGCTGAGTAAGTGCGCTCTGATGATGACAGTGATGGTAAAATCATCTGCTCAACTCTACCAAGTTTAAAAAGGTAACGAAATATGCTTTATTTTATTCCTTTGTAATTGTTATTAAAATATCAGGAGAGTTTTACGCTATTGCAGCAGTTAGAGATCCATCTGTGTTATAGGTCTGGGTCGATATAACTGAGACCCGATATGTAATGATTGGTGCAACATTCATGCATTTAAGGATTAAACAACTTTGCTAAAGCATTGTGTCTTTCAGTTTAAAGTCTTAAATTTTACATTATTAAGCCTTAAAGGTCAAATGGTCAGTAATTGATTGAGGTCTTAATTATAACAATAAATGTTAACATGTTATCTCGGCCAAACTGATCTCTAGAAAAACAGATCCCAAAGTCCTGGTCAGATGTATTACAGTAGCTACTTAAACTGTTCCTGCAATGATGTGTTTAATTAACCACCATATTCCTGCATAAAATTAACATCTGCACTGCACTGCACTGGACAAAATATTTAGCATTGCATTTTATGCTTTACTTGAACAAGAAAAAAATATATAGTTCTCCTAAAATATGAAATAAATTTCATAAAAAGCATAAAACCTTTCTCATACACATCGAAACATTGTTACAACACTAATTTTATGTTTTAAAACAAATTATAAGTAAACTGTATTTCTGGAAAATTGTTGTTTCAATTAACGTTTTGCAAGATAGAACCTTATAATTCCAAGTGGAAAATTACTTTTTAGAATTAGAAGGTTCTATCTGCAAAAATAATTAACAAATTTGAGAGGATTTTGATATTATACATTTAGAATACATTTAGGGTCTCTTGTTCCCCATATCACTTTTGCTTTATGGAATGTAAAATTTTTGAAACTCAAAATCTCAAAACCACCATTCAAAAGTTATGCATTCATACATACATACATACATATGTGTGTGTGTGTGTGTGTGTGTGTATATATATATATATATATATATATAAACAAAAACTATGATATATATATATATATATATATATATTCCCCATATAAATTTTACACTTTGTAGTTACATTTATCCATCAACACTAGTGCAAAGACTGTTTATCTTGACAGCACCAGGTTTATTATCACCCTGAGATTGTACCAGGTTTATTATTACCCTGAGCTTGTACTTTTATTGTTCAGTAACTGCTTAGAATGGAAAGCAGTGGAAAAATAACCAGAGGCAATGAGGGCAGCCAGCCCACTTATCTGATCACCCTGCCTGGACTTTTCATATTCATGAGCACTCGGATCAATACAGACGCCCTCTGATCAGCTACTGGAGGAATTCCCCTGTCTCCATCTATTATTTGGCCTTTTAAAATGGAAGTGTGTTTTTAAGTCAGAGGAGAAAAAGAACAATTAATTGAGCTTGCATGATCAGAAAAAAATAAATAAATAAATAGCTACAGACGGACAGAGGAGAATGGTGACCTGTTCTCTAGTGTATAATCCATACAGACTCCAACACAATGCCAGTCCAGATGTTTTGTAGATATAAAATCACACTTCTGAGTATTATTAAAATAATGTAGATAAATTATGCCACACTGACTGCATTTATATCATCTGTGTTCCGCCGGAGGAATTTTTTTTTTTTGTTGCAGTGTGACTTAATTGCTTCAGTGCTTTAGAGCTGTTTGTGATGTTTTGATGATGGAGCCTCGCTCATTAATTTTGTCTGATGTAAGTCAAAAGTGCTTGACAAAATGATAGATTCTTCATCAAAGTTTTTAATTACACCAGGGATATGCTTCAAACCTACAGAGAGGCTTAGAACCCCCAGAATTTCTCTATTTTGTCAAAAGAGGGAGATGCTTGAACAGCTTGACAACACTGGCTTATATGCTTTCAGTGCAGTATAATTTCAGTACTATGTGGTAAATATCTAAATATATCACTAAAAGCAGTACTAGCAGTATACTTGAGAAAAAATATTATTCTGTTTTAAACAGCCTATTCTGTTTAACAAGCCTTGAACTAACAGATATTTTAAATAAATTATATATTTGTTGGATAAAATAACTAATAATTGTCTAAATAATAATAATACCAATAATAATATTTGCACTACACATTTTACACAATGTATAATTTTACATATTTGTTTTCATATCCTAGTCCAAATTAATATCAGCACGCAATGTCAGCACTGTCTGCTATCATATTTTGTTTTAAATAGTGGATATAAATATAAACAACAATATCCACAGACACATATCAGGCCTCATTATCCACATACAGTATATCCAGCCTCCATTATAAGTACAGAGCTCCAAAGTTCTCCAAGGCAGCAAGCTATCAGCAAATATAGAAATTTGCTATGAGAAAACTGGTTACTCTCTAAGTCAGCAAGTGTGAGAATGTGGCAGCTATTGAAACTTTTTAAAAGTTATGGATTGGAAAACACTCCATATTCTAGAGTCATCTATTCCTGCACTTGTAAATAAAGTCAAAAGACAGATAAGAAGTGAACTGCTGAAGCTACTGTACCAAAAATTTAACAGTCAATATTTGATCTGATTGTATCACACATCCCTTTAATAGCACAGTTTCTTTCAGTAATTTGTTGTATTATTGGCCCAGTAAGTCAAAGTCAATCTAATCTTATACTCAAAGACAGATAAACATAAGATAAGCATTTATCTTTCCATGAAACATGGTTTCTAAGTTCCATGGTAACAAAGCACAACAACCATCCACTGCACACTCATCTTTTCAATGGATCATTTCATTTTGCTCTCCCGATCTTTTAAACACACACTTTTCATCTACAGTATGTGTAAAACATAATTTTACAGTGCCCTGGAGACATTAAGACTACTGCCTCAGTGACTAATACAGAAGCAGCCGAGTTCCTCTGCACAACATGCACACACAAAGGTCTTGAAGGACATGTCTTCACGGAGACTAGAGGTCTTCACCGATTACAACCCAAAGAGCCACAAGCGTGAAGGAGAGAGGAAATAAGAAGGTAAGAGACATAGAGTGAGAAATAGTGCAAAGATTAACTTGCTTGATTTTTCACAGCATTTTCATGCAGGAAAAACCTCACAGCTCAAGCTATGACAATTTTTCTTACTCTTTTACGTGAATCATGATATGTTAATTAAATCATTAATTCACAGATTTCACACACAAATTCCATACTTACTGAATGAGACCCACTGTCTGTGATGTAATACTTGCAATACTTTTGTGATGGAAATAAAAAGAAGAGGGAAGGGAAAACTATCCTTCAGAGCATTTGCAAGTGAGCTCAAAGTTTCATGTGGGAATGCAATTGCCAGAGAACACAAAGTTTCTCAGGAGAACCCAATAATTTTGTGAGAGAGCGAAAAGTTTCTGAAGGAATGTAATTTTTTTTTTTTTTTTTTCGAAAGAGCACAAAGTTTATCAGGGGATCACAATACTTTTGCAGTTGAATGCAAAATGTTTTGTTAGCATATGCAAATGACTGAAATATAAGTCCATCACATTTTTGTTTCCCCCATCACCATGTCCCCCTAGGGGCTTTGTACATACACACACACACACCCTCATGCACGCACGCACGCAATCACACACACACCCTCCAAGATGGAAGAGTGGGCAGGGAGGAATGACAAACAGAATCAATCTCTCTCACTGAGTCTAAAAGAAATCACTCCAATATGCTGGGAACGATTACCGCTCCATTAGAGACTCGCTGATAAACTTATAGAGCACAAGGGCGAGAGACACTTGGTAAAATGACAGATGCAAGCTTGCCCTATTCTCAGCCCCTGCCTTGTAGATTCATGCGTGAGTGACAGAATGAAAACAGGGCACTGTAGGCATAAGAGAGGAACATTAAATCATTTTATACTATTCAGTCTCAGCTGCTCCACTGCCTTGCAGTCATAGCTTCACTAACTCTCTGCCTGTTACATCATGTGAATATGCTGAGCTGCTGACGGTATCATGTCAAGGTTATGTCCACCAGCCCCTCTGATAAGTACCTAACGTAAAGGTTCTCAAGGCAACAGGGGGGTTAACAGTCCAGAAGATCCTGTCCTCTAATTCTTTGTGAAGTGGAACTCTTGTTTCATAGTGCTGCCACATCAGGAAAGGCTTCCATCAATCAAAGTATCTGAGGTCATTGAATTCCTGCCTGTCTATCATAGAAATACCCACATAAGTGGTTAAAGGCAATATAAGAAGAAAACAAGATTGTGGAACGCCCGATATTACTGTCAACAAGATGACTGTAAGACTGATATTTTACACACAATATTGCCAGTTAGATACTTTGTGTATATTCAGCAGACTGCAACAGTGCCCACTAGGGTTGTGCCGATAGACGATAGTATCCTGAATTGACGATAGTCAGCTGTCATAACACCTGTGGCTGATGACTTTGATGATAGCAAGATGATGATGATGATGATGATTATTATCATCATCATCATCATGCTAGTAATAGGCCTACTATCTAATTAATATTAGGGCTTATTTGTTCCATCATATTTCTTTTTCCGTGTTTTTACAGTTTTGCACGCTATAACCAATCACACATGATTCCATTGATTTTATGAATGCAATGGCCAATCAGAGGCATTCAGATGAGTCATCGCTGAAACACTGTAGTTTTGTTGTTGAGTGTGCACTAGCTGACTGAATTCGGCTCTCTCTCAAATTCTCTTATCATAAACAACAAAATGCAGATGTATGTGCGATGTAAGTATAAGAGATTTATTAATTATACAGTGTAGATAGCTTCACTGAACTTACAATGTTTCTATTGAATTGTTATAGAGTTAAAAACAAATTCAGTCATATTAAACATATTTTATATATTTTGTTAATAGATTACACTAACACTAGGCTGTTTTAGCCTTACCCTGGAGTTGGTTCACTCTACAGCTATGAAAAAATGCAAGTAAATAATTAAATAAATTAGCATGATAATATTGTGTATATTCACAGTAATATTCACAGTATTCATAAAACAGTAGCAAAATGTCCCTGGATGACCTATTACTTCCAGCAAGATTATGAAATGCACATCCACTGGACACTTTACTGTCCCACGAGGCCACAGGAGAGGATTTGTGAATGACAGTGAAGCATAACAACTGTCCAGATTAAATTCAAACTAAACACATTCATACTATATAGAATGATTTTTAATGGTCGCAAAATTATTACTTAAAAAAATTACCTACTCAAAGATAATGTGATTGCGAATGCAGCCTATGGTTCTTTGGGTGAGATTTGCTTGTTTCGATTCTCTAATGGGGATGGGATTTCTTTGCAAAATCATGAGTAATGCCAGTTTTCACCAGGAATTCTACTGTAAAACATATAGCATATAGCTCACAGTAGGTCTTCCTTTAAAGTTGTTAATAAAATCAATTCTCCTATGGGGAAAATAAAAGGTGTTTTTACTTCCAGTGCAATAGCATCATTGAGCAACAAAACACAGTAGCAGCATAATTGAATGAATCACTGTTTTGAATGAATTGTTTGTGTGAATAATTCAATGACTCTATCAATATCCACCACAAACTAACTGTCTGAATGTGTAAACAAGATAGACTGAATGTATTTATCACTCTCAGAACGACGCTCAGTCAATCAGTTTCAAAGACCAGAAACCGTAAAATCAACTACATTAATTTGCAGAATAATTGTTTACTGTGGAAAGTATCAATAACAAATTTATTGAAAGTGAAAGTCATGACATTTGCCAAGTATGGTAACCCATACTCGGAATTGGTGCTCTGCATTTAACCCATTCAAGTGCGCACACACACAGCAGTGAGAAGTGAACACACCATGAACACACACCCGGAGCAGTGGGCAGCTGTATCCAGTGCCCGGGGTGCAACTGGGAGGTTTAGTGCCTTGCTCAAGGGCACTTTAGCCATGGGTATTGAGGGTGTAAGAGAGTGCTTTTCATTCACTCCCTCCCACCTACAACTCCTGCCAGCACCAAGACTCGAACCTGCGACCTTCCTGTTACAAGTCCAAATCTCTAACCATTAGGCCACAGCTTCCCCCATATTGGTGTCACTAGGTACGTTTACATGGACACTTTTTGCTTCCATCGGAATGAATTCATTCTGATTGACGAATTAGAACGTAGTGTTTACATGTCCACTGTCGTGTTGATCATGTTGATATGCACGTTTATACAGTATGTCACAAGCTTCTGATCAGATTTAATCTTTTGACATGCGCACACTGCATGAATATGCAGAGCTTCCTGTTGTTGTGGCATACTGTTTTAAAAAGCACACAATATTTATCTACTTCAGGTTCTAATTAGGCGTCGACCAGCACATTAACTGTTGTGCAGTATTGTTTACTTTATAAAACAGTAAAAGTGCCCCTTCCTGCACCCAAAACCAGTCGTCTATGGATGATTGTCTTAAACAAGGACTGGTGGGACGTTGTCCTGCTCCACTTCACAGACGCTGAGTGAAAGGGGAGTTTTATAATGACGGGACACTCATTTATGACACTTTATTCACCAGGAATAATGGCTCATTCCGCGCGTCATACATCATTACGCTATTTTAACGTCGATGCACATGTGCATTACTTTTCAGTTTTACATGTCCTCTTGCTCGGATTAAAAAAGGGATAAACCACCCCTTACAAATCCGATCAAAATGTTAGTCGGGTCTGGCCAATTCAATCCGATTGATGTGTTTACATGTGACTTTTTTATTCTGATTGTGCTTCTAGTCCTATTATGATCGGATTAGTAGGGTCCATGTAAACGCAGCTACTGGTGTCTTATAGTAGTCCTGCTGAAACTGTTTTATAAAAGCAACAAACCACTTGTTACTGATCTTACTGTGGGTGAGGGACTAGGGAAGTTTAATGTACATATGATTTAATGATTTCTATTACTATGCGGGTATTTCAATATTCCATAAGCCTGTATTTAATGGCAAGCACATGTTTACCTATATAATATATAATGTAGCAGGCTTAGTGTGTTTTCTTGTGTCATTCCTGCTGATCCCTGCTTTGATCCGGGATCATGGTCCATCACTCCACATCTGCTGGCTTACTTTCTTACACCCTGGCCTAAAACAGACATTCCAACCTGGATCCATCCAAAAGATAATAGATACATCGCAAGGACAGGTCTGGGATTTAGTGCTATTGCCCTAAGAAATGAAGAGTTTTGAGATGTATTAGATTTTTGCCCTTGGCTTTGTCTCTAACTCCCTGTCTGCCCTGAAATCAGCATGTTGTTGACAGTTGACCTCCTATTTCCATTCATTGTCTTTGGTTAGATTAGAGTGAGAGAGAGAGAGAGAAAAAAATTCCCTCCATTAAAGCACTCTGATTTGCACAAACCTGTAATTTGTAAATATATACAAATAACTGTATTTACTGAAGAAAAAATGGTCCAGTCACCTAGACTTGAACTTCAGTTTCATCAGCACTAAAGTGCCCAGAGGGGACACCAAATTAAGATTAAACTTTTACAATGTGTATTTTTATAATTAATACTAAACTGCATTAAATCAACAGTTCCCTGAATTGTTCCTTGAATTGTTCCACTTTGAAATGACAAATGAAGCACTGGGTGAAATCAATCGCATTGAAAGATTAAAGGGACTGAAACAGCTTATTTATGATGGTCAAAAGCTGAGCAACGCCATAAAACTCTGTCTAACTCTCCTGGCAGGATATGAAATCTGTCACCCCACCCTGCAGCCAACATTACTGAATCATTCCCCTGCAAATCAATTATGTCCTTCTGATTCAATTACTTATTGCTTATTTGAACCATTTTTTATACATTTCTGAAAGAAAAAGGAGAACACTATGAAACAATAAAATTCATGCTCATACTCAAAAATAACATTACATTTGTATTGATTTTTTGCATTGATTTCATGTAGAATTGTTGGGGAATAGATAGAAGGGGAATCTAGGAATCCATCTTTCTTTCTTTTTTTTTTTCATTGGCCATTTAGATGACATCATACTTTGCGATTCCCATGTAGCCCTGGGGAATCTTACCATCTGACAGAGGAACATAGATCATGAATGAGGAATTTACAACCTTCCTAACGGTACGCAATGCTGCCATCTACTGTTCTGACTACTAAACCACACGCAAACCATAAAGACAAACCCAAGCTCCTAAAAATCTAGAAACCTTAATAAATGAGTGGTAATGATCCAAATAAATAAATATATACAAAATAAAAAAGAGGGTATTTTCAATTATACAGTCTCTTTTGAGTTGTTTTATACAATGTGTCTAAAAGAATAAAAACAAAGAATTAAAGTTAGTTATTGATTAGTGAGTTAGAATATAACATTTAACTCTTTTTTGACTAAAATAATATCACTTAACGTTATATTGCAAAGGGGGGGGGGGGGGATAGTTTTCCCATTAAATTAATCATTTGCATAGTAAGTGTATGACATAAAAGTCAACATCTGCTCAAACTGAAGTACTTAACTTAATGCACTCTTATTGTATGTTCACTTAAATATAATAGGATTTAAAAACTATTAATTAATTAACTAATTAACAATTCATATCATTTTCATCTTTGAGATTTTCATCCTATAATATTTTACCCAATATTATAAACACATATCATCGGGACATGTACTGCACTTTAGGAATTATCAAAAATAATAATTATTATTATTATTTTTTTAAATCAAAATATTTGTGTTGTTGGATTGGAAAGCTACGATGTTTAAAACTATGGAATTTATTTTCTCAGTTGGCATAATATTTTATTTTCAGCATATACTGTACAATATGTGTTATATTGTATACAGATATACAGCAGCAAATGATTAAACAACACAGTTTTGACAGCAACAAAGACTCTGCTAATTGATTCAAGTTCATTAGTTAACACTTCCTGAGAAGCTTAAAATAATGCATCACAAATTCTCGTTCCTAATTATCCTAAATGGTGGCCATCAGGCATGAACATAAATGTAAAAAACTGAATGAATTCCTTAGGAAGACATGTCTTCTCTCGTCTACGCTGCATCTGATTGTGGCTTATCTCAGCACTCTGTGGTCTCTTTCTGTTGAAGTGAGAAATAGCACATCGTTTCAGTTTTGTAGCTGTAAGCCACTCTTCTGCTAATAGAGGAGATAGGCCGAGTGCCAGGCACTTGCAAGTAGCCTGTGACCAGCTCTGTCTCAACTCCTGCGGCTATAGATTCTCTCCTCTTTGAAATCCTATCTTGTGCAATCTTTGTCTTGTTAAACTGCCATCCATCAACTTGTAATTTCCCCTGAATGATCCAATTATCCCTGCCACCGGTTCACACACTTACAAAAATGTAATCAAGACAAACTGACTGAATGAACGGCCTTAAATATAGCCTTAATACTTCACATTATGTGGTTTGTTAATGACAGGTGAGCTGTTAGTTTTCTAAGTATCTGATGACCATTCACTTGCGATCATTCAGAACACTTCAGCAACCAAGAAATGCATACAACCCCATTATATGCATGCATGCATACATACAGTACATACATTGCAGTTCAAAAGTTTGCAATCAGTAAGATTTTATTGATTTTTTAATCCATTATGTTTAACAAGGCTGCATTTATTTGATTAAAAAAAAGAAAGACAGAAATATTGTGAAATATTATTACAGTTTAAAATAATGATTTTCTATTTTAATACACTTTAAAATAATTTATTTCTGTGATGCAAAGCTGAATTTTCAGCAGCCATTACTACAGTCTTCAGTGTCACATGATCCTTCAGAAATCATTCTAATATGCTGATTTATTATCAATGTTGGAAACAGTTGGGCTGCTTTATTTTTGGAACATGCAATACTTTTTCAGGATTCTTTGATGAATAAAAAGTAAAAAAAAAAAAAAAAAAAAAATTTTTTTTTTTTAAATAGAAATCTTTTGTGACAATATACAGTACACTGTACATTGTAAGTTTTCTGTAAAAATTACAAACTTTTTATACTGTAATTTGAATACTGATACTGATATAAATCTAATTTTAATCTAACAATAAATATTTATAAATACAAATAAAAAAAGACTTCCTGATGAGTTTTTAATTAGACTTTTGTGACTTTTTTCCCAAGCAAAAATAGTTTACATTCCCTAAAACATGTTAAACTTATTTCAGAAGCAACAGTGCATAATGTATTTAGGCTTGTTTTGACAGAATCTTGAAAAAAAAAAAAAAAAAATTAACTGCACTGACAGATTTTTTTTTAACTTGTTTATATTAAAAATAAAAAAGTGAGTGCAGTCATATAAAACTACTCATATTAAAAGAAAATCAGGAAAAAAAATAAACAATTTTATTTACACAGTTTTTGCATTATGAGTGTATAGTGACAGGAAAGCAGGGGAGAAAGAGACTGAGGTTCAGGTTCAGTACAGATCACTATTCCGAACACAACCACTGTTATATGTAGAGGGCATGCCCATCCCCTGCAACATGGCTTAGAAATTTCAGAATTCAGAATACAAACACACCATGATACAGTATACATAACATGTCCAAATAACCGGCTGAGCAGCAGGAGATGAGTTCTGATACTAAAGTTAATAAAGGTATACTTTGTAAAAGGTATTTTTGCAACAACAACAAAAAAATAATAATTTGGCCTAAATGTTTTCTAAGAAAGAATCAGGACTATGTCAGTCACTGAAAACAACAAAAAGGACTGAGAACATTTCTGATTATTAAGCGTGGGCCATTCCCTGACACTTCCGAAGAATTATCATATCAGAATATTTAAACGTGTTCTGTTTTCATATTTTGTTTGCATTCTTTCTACAATCTCTCCATCTCATTGATCTGCCTCTCTGCTCTCTATAAAACTTTTCTACTCATCATGGAGTTTGTGATCTAAAAACACTAACTACTGTGCATGCTCTTTCATCACTTCTTTCCTAAAATCTCTTCATCCTCACCCAATTTCTTTTTCTCTCTGTCTCCTCAGAGTTGTGCTAGTTCTGTCAGGTCTGTAGATCTCTCTGTGCCTACAAGCCTGGCAGCCCACCCTCTGCGCTAGATCACTATTAAGATTATTATCCCAACCAATCATTATTTATTGAAGTACAATAAGCAGCTACTGTCAGTCAGTTTGATTTTATCAACAAGAATTTCTAATAAAGAGATATCAAAGGCACTTTGAATAGTTTTTAAAAAGCAAATCCAGAATAACTAATTTTATCATGACTGCAGGTAGTTAAGTTTAACAAATCTTGAAGGGCTGCTATCTGCTCACCACTTAAGCTTAAATCTTCTCTAAATAAAAGACAATTAAATTTCACATGAAACTAAAAGAGATTATGACAGCTGTTTAGAAAGAGTTAAATAGCTTATGTACATAGTATAGAATATATACTGTATATGACACTATATGTTGTATATTGATACTCTAACTGGCCTAAAAAAAGTGTGGCTCAGAACATTAAACTCCATCTGAGACACGTCTGCCCCCTGCTGACAGTTAGTGAGATCATAGAGCATTGGAGAAAAAAGGGCTCATACATAAACACATAAATAATTGAGGCTAACTCCACACTGACAATAGTCTAGCGTTCCAGGCTCAGGAAAAATTAAGAAACAAAAAGGTTTATTTTATATATATATATATATATATATATATATATATATATATATATATATATATATATATATATAATATATATATATATATATATATATATATATTACATCATTTGGAATACTGACTATAATATGGATGCTGAATTCAACATTATATTGCCACAATATGGTTTACTGTAAGCTACCTTGGATAAAAAAATGCAATTCATTTCTGCCCTCTATTGGTATATATTAAAACTACATGAGATTTAAAACAACATCTTATTCCACGTACACAATTGAATTAAAACCAAAAAATCTCATAATTTATACATTCAACACTGGACCCCATGACTGCTTGCATTGATTCTAGGGTTGGTCGACTCGATGTCTACCAAACTGGCATCAGACAATGTCTAGTGAAACATCACGATGGACGATGACATCGGGGGGCTTTACAATAACAACAATACACATATAAATATATACAGAACTATGCAGAGTCTTAGGCCATTAGTATTTTCACCCAAAAAGGGCCAGTTATTTCTATCTTTTGCTCTAGTGTGTCAGAAGGAAAAATCAGTTAACATTTCCTAATATTCCTTTTGCCAATAATTGTAATAATCCAGTGAGATTTATGTATGCAAAATGAGTCTGACAATGTTCCACACAGAGATCTGATCTCACCATCATCCAGTCCATCTGGGATGGACACAACACATATATGTTACAACTTAAGAGGTGGAACAATCAGCAAAAAGTATTTGAACACTGTTGGAATGTCTCTGCATTAGATACAAAATATTTAACTAATTTGTAACCCAAGTTGTAAAAAAAAAAAAAAAAAAAAAATTAACCTAACAGACCTCTTAGACTGAACCAGCTAGAAATATTTAAGATTCATTCAGATAGTAAGGCAGAAGTCAGTTATTATGTAGCCCACAGCTGCAATGATCATCCACAAGGTATCAAATGTGCCAGCAGCAGCTGTATTCAAGTCCAGATTGAAGTAACTGTTTATCTGTGCTCTATGTGACTTTTCAAATGTCTGTATGGAAATAATGATATGCAACTAGTGTCCACTGCCTATATTCTACCCTTTCTTATTTTTTTCTTGTCTCTGCCACTCTTTCTCTCTTCACCTGGTCCTCTCTCTCCAGTACTCCCTCTCCCCAGCTTAATGAGTGTTTGCTTGCAGTGCCTGGTGAGATGCTCTGTTTACTGAAAGTAATTTATGTAACCAATCAAGCGCTCATTTGTCAACCATCACTCTTCATTCTGGTGATTGCAGGACACCAGTGCTGTGGTCTCTGGGGTGTTGACATATGTTGTTTTGTTATTTTGATTGCAATTAGCGGATGTGTCTGAGTAATAAGGGACGGTGGAACAGGGCCATGGCAATATGGTCACCTCAGTGAACGAGAAAGAGAGAGAATGAGACAGAGGGACAGCTAGTCTAATTGTTCATTTTACTACACCGAAAAAACACTGTGTGAGAGCTCATTCTGTGTTTAACTCATTTTTGCACTACAAGATACACTAAACAGAATTGCAAAAATTATTATTTTCAAACAAGTCTGAATTCTCAAGTCCATTGGTTAAACAAACAGTTGATCCCACCCCAAATGCATGCCACTGGTTAAACCATTGTTATGTGAAAATGTCAGATGTTTTATAAACAAATAAAAAAGAAAATAGGCTAATAATGTAATGCAAGTACTGTTTGTAATGTATAGTGCTTACGAGAAATGTCTACTTAGCTGTCTCTGCATATTAAGTTTGGACAAAAATAAATAATGTTAATCTTTCAAGAAATAATCAGTACAAACGCCTACTAGAACTGTTTGTATGGCCCTGCTAGCTGTTTTTTACCAGGTATGTACAAAATCAGTATATACCTTATTAGGTACAGTATTTACCGATACCACTTTTTTTTCAGAATGAGGCCAATATGGATAGATACTTTTATCTTTGGTACTTGCCGATACTGAGAACCGATACCTATTTTCATGCCATTTGTAATTTTTAAAAATACTGGGTACAGAAACCAAAAGAATATGGATAATGTTAGCTGGCTTAGTTCATTTAGCAAATAGATATATTTCCTTCAGTTATTTTCACACTTAATTATGCCCATTAAAAATGCACTGTACAAGTTTTTGTTACTTTCACTAATCATTTTATTGCTTTTTATTTTTATTCAATTTTTAATTTAATAGCACATTGGAGCTGCTCCATTGCAGCGGAAGTGCACTCTCTCTACACACGTCAAGTAACTTAAGTAACTTGTGAATTATTTTACTTGCTTTTGACATATACGTCTGAACAACAAACTTCCCAGTGATGTCTGTGAAAAACTGTTTCCAAAAGATTGTTGGAGTGAAAGGCTTTTTTATATTTCCATCAGGATCAGTGAATGAGGATAAACTCTGGATTATACACAATTTATGATTGTAGAATACAATCAAAATAGAAATCTACTGAGATGCTGTCTACTCTGGACAAGGCGTGTCACGATGAAGGACAATTGATTCGCACATGTGCTTTGATGTGTCCAGTTGCAGTCATGGCATGGCTTATTTAGCCTTTTAAAGCAAAATTACGGTAACAAATATAGATCATAATAATATGCATAATATCAATTATGGGCCAAAATGTCTCAGCACCACTGCGGCGTGTAGTACTGGTGTTTTGCAAGTGGACAATGTAAATAAAAACCTACTTTGGATGCTGTTAAGTAGTTTTTACAAGCAAAACTAGTAAGTCTGATTCATATGAAATGTTTTTTTGTGTGATCAAGTGTTTTAACCAATAAATATCTCTCGTCTTAAAATTATATCCATTTATTTTCAACACACCTGCACCAGATGCCTTCTATTGGCTTTGCTCTCCATTTTCGTAAAGCCAAGCCAATGTTGATTCTCCTTTTATTACGAGCTCTGTCGCATTCTATTTTGCCCCGTAACAGAAAACATTACCGACAAATCAGAGCTCTTGGAATGCAGGATGACCAATCAAATTCGAGGGCCAGAACTGACTGTAGCATAATAAATCACACCTTCACAATACACTGCAGCCAATGGACTAATGAAGCAGACATCTTTGATATAACACATTTTTAAAACTAGGTTGCAAGTGTCCAAAATGGGTTGCTACAAGATGAGTCAATCTCACATAAGCTCCCTGCTCATGTTAATAGTGACATCCAGATGCTGAATGGGCAAGTATTGTCCCTCCATCCCTCTCTCTCCCTTCCTCTCTGCCTCACCGCCTTCCTATTAGCCTGCTCATATTCCATATCAAAAGCACAGATGCCAATAACCTCACTCTGCCCCCTAAATGCTAAATTATTAATATTAAAGTGTGATTGATGGGACTGCTTATTAATTATAATCTTGTGCACATATGTGGGGTGATGGCAGGAGTTGAAGCGGCTTTGTGTGCCAAGGCACCTTCACACAGAAGCTAATTTGCTCTGACACACTATCAAAGCATGCTCATCAGAACTCCCATGGTGGCTCCTATAGGCTACACTCACGTTTTAAGGGGCACACGGTAAAATGGAGGGAGAGCATCACATCACACACATAGATTTTACACACAACCGACAGAAACCGATAGAAAAAACTAAATAAAAAACTAAATAAAAAAAACTGAAGACGGAATGCTTTGTCAGATAGCACTTTTTCATTTTTTTTGCTCTGTAAAACATGTGAAACCATAAACCTATTCAAACCCTTAAAAGAAATGGAAAAAAAAAAAAAAAAAAAAAAAAACTTAAACTTATAATTTTCTTGTCAAACATGAAAACACGTTTTCATTTTTTTTTTTTTTTATTAAAACATCATTAAAAATATGAATGAGTTTTTTTCTATTGTTTCATTTTATATTGTTTTCCTTTTTGGTGGTTAAAAAAGAAAAGAAAAACTTAAATAAATAAATACAATTCTCCTGCCCTTACAATTCCTTTTCTTCTTCAATCATTTTTTTTTTTTTTTGACCATATATCGTCCGCTCCTTTCCAAGTGATGAAACTGGAAGTTTGGAGTGTTTATCAACGGCACAGAGGATCAAGACAGTTTGAAAACAGAGACAAGTCAATGACTCACTAATGCAATTGGTAAAGATGCTTTGTAATACACTTAAGACACCCACATAAACTTTACCTGCTGGACTTTTATAGCTGTAAGGAATCAGAGATGCTGTTAGTGTGAGATAAATGTCAGAGCAATTCATATTGTCTCTATTAGGAAAGAAGACGAGGAAGGGACACTTTTCTGGGGGGACGGGAAAGGAACTGAAACCTTTTCTGTGTGTTCTGCACATGCATTTGTTTTTAGCAACATTTAAAAAAAGTGCCTTATATATAATATTTGGATCATAATGTTACATACACACAAATAATGAGTTAAATTAATTAATTAATTAATTAAATAAATAAATCCTGATTTATATTTACTGATTTGTCTGATAAAATAACCAACAAAAGTGGTTATGTTATGCATTATCTATATTTGTTATTCAAATGATTTCCAGGTGTTCTAATATCAGACCAGAAGGTGGCACTGAAACATCATGCATGTCAATGGACAGGTAAACAATTCCTCCCTATAGTGTGGGTCACAAACTCACTTATGATTAATTTTTCATCATGGTCTGAGACTTAACACACAATTAAGGAAGTAGTATCGCACATCAACATGGATGTATATGATGAACGTTATCCTATTAATGACTCCATCTCCTCAGTCTCCTAAACCACCAATGACATTATTGTGTGAATCTACTGGTGGACATTTAATACCCATAGGTCATACAGCCATAATGTATGTGACTGTTATGACGAAGGAGGACAATAGCAAAATCATTAAATCAAACCTCACACAAATGGACACACACAGACACTTTAAAATACAGCTTGCACTCAGACGCAGAGCTGAAATGGCAGAGATGAGTAGCTAAAATATAAAGAGCGGCTCGCAGGGTGGCAGGAGCCGCAGACGTGATTGGAGCTGAATGACTCTTTTAAGGGGCGAAAAAGACTTAGGAGATTAAATGGAGGTCCTCTGATGCAACTCAATTTTATTTGTCAGTAAGCCTATTTATTTGGCAGACCAGGCCCCTCTAAATAATTTCTCCATCTCGACACTCTCATCCAAGACAGGTGAGCAGTGCTGGGTTTTTACCTACACATTCATCAGAGAGCCAGCAAACTACCAACATTTAAATGATGACAGAGCCCTGGTCAGGGTTTAGCTTCATTATGCCTTAATGTATATTTCAAATAAAGTAAGACATATCTGCTTTCCAGAGCAGCATCTGCACTCTTGCAAATGTAGTTCAAATTGCCTGAAATGAGGGAAGAAGTGAGCAGACAGAACAAAGAAGGAAAAAAAAAACGGGAAGATTTCATCCACCCCGGAAAAATGACTAATAGCTGTTTCCCCTGGAGCTCGTACAATCTTGTCGGACTATTCAAATATGAGAGGCTAGCTAATTTGCCAGTGCATTTTTCCTCTCATTTGTCCACTCCTTTTGCACTTTTTCTCCCTTTCTCCACTCCTCCGCAGCCTCCCCAAGAAGTCATCCCCCTCTCGTTGACTCTTCCTCTAAATGCAAAGATGTACCCAAGGGCAGCACATGGATTGTGGTCAATCACAGCGAGCAGATCTGCATATTCAGTGAGTCATAAATCTTCTGTTAGCTGCTCCGCTCTGACTGACTCCTGACCCTTATTTCTCCAGGATGGTGGGGTGGGGGGTTGTTTGGTAGACAAGGGCACACTAACAGCGCCCCTCACACCCTGTTCGGCATGTCACCCGGTCTTCACACCATTCACACGTTCTGCTCAACCATGAACACATCCATATCCTTTAGAACATCACACTTACACACCCTTGAGGGCTAACCAGTCTTTCATTGGTACAAGTCCACAACGTTATGAGCGGGGAAGAGCTGATTATTTTTTCTTTAACACCAAGACAATGGATGGAAGACCATTCGTACCACTGAAAACTAGGGAGAGCCTGGGAGAGAGATGAAATGGACAGAGAGGAAGCGATGGGTGCATTAGATGGAGGAACAGAACAAGGCAGTGCAAAAACTAGAGGTAGAAGTCAAAGAGGGAGGGAGAGAGTGTCTGTTGACCTTGAGCAGAATGGATAGCAGTAGAAGTTTCTGGAGACCCTCATAAATTCTTGGCGGAGGTATAGGCCTCTAACACTTTAACAAGTTGCTATGCCAGGCATCAGTGCAGTGTTTAACAGTAGGCAAAAGCCTCTGTGACAGAACCACACCTCATTCATGATTTAAAAAGACCAGCATGCAGCACACAGCAATGCATCTGCCAGATGCAGTGCTTTCTCTTAACGATCCCTCCAGTCCAGTGAAAGAGAGAGAAAGAGGTGCCAAGAGCACACTGCAAAGTTGGGCAGAGTTTGAGAAAAACATTGCTAAAAATTGTACTGTATACATACAAATGTGCATATTCTTTTTTTTCCTATGTATCGTCTCCCCCATTAGGATAGAAGATGAGAAAATTACTGTTGAGGAAAAAAAAGGCTAAGTGAGCTACACTCAGACATGGACAGACAGGCGTGCGGTTGGGCGGACAGACAGATAGATAGATAGATAGATAGATAGATAGATAGATAGACAGACAGACAGACAGACAGATAGACAGATAGACAGATAGATAGATAGATAGATAGATAGATAGATAGATAGATAGATAATTTCTCTATACAACCAAACTCTTTGTATACAATTGTGACTGAGCATTCAGAAAATGAGTGAAAAGTGTATTTAGTTGCAGTGTGTACGTGGCCAGAGAGAGATGATGAGGAGGAATTTTGTTGTGGGAGAGAAATAAAAAAAATAAAAAATGGGAGTGAAGTGTAGGTGTAAAAGGAGGACATATGGGATGAGGAACAGGAACAGGAAGGATAGATGAGACAATTGGGGAAGGAAAGGAAGAGAAAGAGAGAGATTTGCATGCCTGAATCAGCAGCGCTTGCACATCTGGTCATATCCCATAGTGATGACATCCAAGTTTCACATTACCACATTCATAATGTTTGCATTAAAACTCTTGTTTATGATTTAAGCATGAGGCTGAGTATATAAAACATAGATAAGATGAGACCTGGGTTGGTGAAAATCCCACTCAGATCTATATCGCCATTTTTCATATATTCAATTATCTAACAAGGCTGTATAGGGCCAAGAGCGAGAGCAGGTTTGATGGATCAGCCAACTTTTTTCCCAGCAGGCTAAGCTGACTCAGGGATCCCCCCCCCCCTTTTTTCTCTTCCCTTTATTCTGAAAGAATGGTGAAAAAAGTTATGAGGGTGCTGTAAAGAGACAGCTTTGCCGATCTATGACAAATTTACTGTCCCAGAGTAACCCTCATGATTCCCATAAGCTCTACAGATGGGACTAGAAAGAGAGGGGTGAGGGAAAACCTGGAAAAAGGGAGGGATTTCATCAAGATGTCTTTTGTTGAAGGTTAAATATAGGTTAAAGACATAACTTTTTAGCCATACATACACATAATGCATCCCATAACCTCTGCTCCAGTACATGTGATCAAATGTACATCTTTATCTTGTGTTTGCAAATATTATGAACAGTAGCTATGCAGTGTATATTGAATACAATCTATTGTTAACTAACTACACACCTGCATTATCTGCATGATACCTGTACATTCTACTATATAGACATTAGCCTGAACCTCACCTCTAATAACATTTTTTTTTTATTGTAATGTAGGAACATGAACATTCTGTAAAGCTACTTATAAACAATAATTATGAAAAGCACTTTACAAATAAACGAGAATTGAATTGAATTGAATTTTTATAAGTTTACCATTGCATATTGTGTTAAATAGGTAGACAGATTGGAAAACTGGCGTCTAAGGTATATGTTCAATAACTGATTTTTGTTATTCTTTTAACCAAAAAAGTTACATACTGCAGCTTTAATGTCCTACTTTAAAGACAGCCAGAATACAGTCATGTGATAACTGCGTTTTGTTTTTTTGGAAAACACACCTTCCAAATACTGTACTCTTTAACAACTTATTGTTCATTTCTGTAAACACTATGTGGATGTATTTACAATATATATATATATATATATATATTTTTTTTTTATATATATATATATATATATATATATATATTTTTTTTTTTTTTTTTTTTTTTTTTTTTTTTTGTAGTTGACTTCCTACCTGAAATTATGATTAATTCAGATGTAATGTGGTTTTTCATTTGGTGCACTCTTTATCTGCAAAATTCAACTTTGCATCTGGTAGACTACACACAATTCAACCATTGACTTGAATTGATTGACCAGCATAGAATTCAAACAGCTAGGTATTTTTATTAAAACTAAAATATGTTAAGGTTAGGTTTATGGGTGTGGGGTTAGGCTGTGGAAAAAAATCATTGACTCCAGTATTGTGAGTATTTGCAAGTACTGTGAGTGTAAAGTGATTTTAGCACAAACTGGGTTCCAAACAAAAGTTTTGAACCCTTTGTAGGGACATTCCAAATGAAACTGAATAACTGAATCCCTTCATGAAGGTACCTTCCAAATATACAGGTATTTATTTATATGAGAACAGGAAACAACAGCAAACAATATATGTGAATATCCCTTTATAATAACATAATATAACAAGAACAATGACTTATAAAATACATGGGAATATCTCTAGAAGCAGATTTAGTGGCATATCTCACCCTCAGATCACTGAAAGATACTATTACACACATCTTTACTGATATTAGCAAATGGATATGGAGCACTAAAGGAAATCTTAAACGCACAGTACAATTGTGAGCTATACAATTAAGAACAATTTATAAATACCTTTATCCATCTTTACTGAACATTGATATAACAATGTATGGTTATACAAATGTAAAACTACCACTAACAGCAGCTATAACCGTCTACTATACAAAATTCTATGTATGTGCCTCAACATATAGCATTGTTTTTCCAATTGTATACATTGCCTCATCCAAAAAAAAAAAAAAAAAAAAAAAAAAAAAAAAAAAAATAGAAATTCCTACACAGTCTGGAAAGATTTATTGTCTATTTGGTCCTCCACATAGTCATTGGCAAAGTTAACAATATTTTGTAAAGCATCTAAAATCAGAACATCCATTTTGACATTAATGGCATGTTCCTCATGGTAGTTCTTCACAGGATAAATGAAACTCATAGGAACTCCCAGTCTGGAAGAACAGTCATCCATCTACAAAGAGAAATACACACACACACTTTATATACAGATGAAAGAAAATAAAAAGACAAAGTATGTAGATCACACCCAATCTGCCACATGAAATATGTGATGAGACTGAATCCCACATTAATCATTTAATATCATATAATCAAAACTTTTAATTTTTCTATGTAAAATACAAGAAACTATTGTATCAGTGCCAAATTTACCTTGGTCACAAATTTAAAGTACTATACCTTCTGTTTTATGCGTTTGCTTTTGTAGATCTTCTCAAGATTCTCTTTAACTAGTGGACACGCTTCATCCACCTTGGTCATGATTATGGCTTGCGGAATGCCTGTGATACATTCCACAATAACATATTGAACATTTACCCAGATGATGATACATCCTTTGTTTTTTTTAGTATGGTGTGCAACTTTATATTATTTGCGATACTTATCCACCCAACATATTGTTTTTGTGAATAAAGATGTAGATTCAATATGACTCACCCAGATCTCGTGCTTTTTCCCGAACTGCTCTCATTTGCGCAAATACCTCCTCATGCATCAGAGAAACAGTTATAGCAGGAAGAACAGCCACCAGACAGTGAATCCTGTCTTTCAGTATGGGGTTTCTTTTGTATTTTGGGTCGTCTTCAGTAATTGAACTTACTGGGTTAAACTGAGCAGACAGAATCAGTAAATAAACTACAAGTGCATTATATATATATATATATATATATATATATATATATATATATATATATATATATATATATATATATATATATATATATTTATAAAGAACGAAAGAAAATATAAAAATTTGAACTGTAATAGACCACTTAATGTTGTAGTATTGCAATCATGACACCTTTTTTCACTAAAAATCAATTCATCCACATTTCCAGAATTTCAACAAATTTAAAAGATTGTTCTAGTTGCTCTGTATGCATTTATTTTTCACCAGTTTCTTTACCATTTAGCTATGGTAAAGTTCACTACAACATTTTATTAAAAAAAATTAAATATACTCACAGTGTAACCATCGATGATGTGACCATTTAATAATCTGTGAATGTCATTAGCCATTATTGAGTTACTTTGATTGTGTATACCAGCAATGTCAGTGAAGGTGAAAGGATAAAAAAAGCCAGCCTCGCCCTTCTTCATTTTGTACGTGTTGCACTGAAAATAAAAGTCAAACATTATGTGTTGTTTTGTCTGTTACTTTAAACAGTATATGTAAAAGAGAGAACTGAGGACTTAAATACACATACAATGCTAATCAATGGGACCAGAAACAGGTGTGTAACTTAATCAGAATCCATGGCAACAAAAATATCAAGAATAAGTCTTACAGAAACAAGGAAAACAAAACCAAACAGAACATGACTGTGACTTTGCTTCCCCCTCCCAGAAGAAATGTCCTTGCACATAACAAGTCAAAAGGGGCAGGGGTGGGGGAGCATGAAGAGCTGTACACACACAAGTGGCAGAATTATGAGTATATGAACATTGCTACCAAATCCACCTGTGATTTGCTGCTTTCTGTGTGTCGCCTATTGATAGGGGTGTGACAATTTTAAAGTGTGATTTAGCATAGGCCATAACCCTGTATGTTATATATATATATAATATATATATATATATATATATATATATATATATATATATATATATGTAAGTAAGTATGTATGTATGTATATATATATATATATATATATATATATATATATATATATATATATATTATATATATATATATATATATATAAAGATAAAGATTAATGTAGTCAAGTAATATCACAAATTTAATATTGATTTTATATAACAGTTCAACAAACAAGAAGTTAATGTTGAATGAGTTGCATATTAGACACATTGTCTGTTTTTTTTTTTTTTTTTTTTTTCTGTTTCGCCAATGAAAATAGTTTCAAACAAAGCCTGAGCAAAACATTTGGGCATCTCAGAGCAACATTGTGGTGTTTCGTTCGTGAATTAATCAGGTTTCAATCAGGATCACTTTCGTCAAGTATATTTATAACAATTATATTGCATACAGATAGTGTTGGCGGTATGGTTATGTTCTGGGCAACACTCCACAAGCCTGTACATGCAGCCATGCTTGGACAGAGTTGGGAGTGCAGCAAGACAAACCCCCCTGGGGTACAGAACAGAACCATTATATGCATACATAATTACAATTCACAATTACATGTGTTGTAATGCAAAACGTGATAGACAATGCTTCAAATGAAGTGACTGTAAAGAAAGAACAAAAGTTAGATCGGATTTAGATCGGATTACAGGGTTAGTTGGTGGAGTTGGTGTTGGAGGAGGGAGTTAGTTGCAAGCAGCGATGCAATGGAAGAGACACTGAAGAATGGGAATTTAAATAGACCGCTTGTAATAGGTGTTGAGACTGGATTGGTACACATCGGGAACAACTGACTGTCGACTGATGCAAGCTTGACTGATGTGGCCTGCCTAAACTTACACGATGCTGAATTTTTGAACAAATCGACTGAGTCAATGATTCAATGATCCATTCATTAAAAAGTCACTTGTTTTGTTTTTAAATGACAAACACTGAACATTAATTCAGCACAGCTGTCGAGGCTATTACCTTACAAATAAATGACTTGTTAATAAGGGTTGATACTAGTCAATACATGCTATACTAGTAAACAATGCTATATTGCCCAATTAAACTTATTTCATAATTAATTAACTTTACATACTGAAAAGAACTAAATCAACACTGAGCTTTCTTTAACTGAACAATGATAAGCCTATTATTTTCTTTTTTGGCAGTTACACTTAATGGAAAACGTGACATACTGACAAAGCTACTTTGAAACAATACTTCTTAAAAGCACTACACAAATAAATGTGAATTGAAATAATTAAATTTTTATAAGTTTACCATTGCATATTGTAGACAGATTTGAACACTGATGTCTTAGGTACTTGTTCAATAACTGTTTCTCTTTAGGAACTCGAGCTGCGTCGAAGGACGCTTTGGGAATGCCCTTCAGCGTGACCGGCTCTGAATCATGTGTGCAATCAGTCCAAATGATGGGCGACCAGGAAGCTTAAAAGCACATGCGGTGAAACCGGCGTTTAGCCTTCTGTCTTTCAGCAAGCGCTCTGTGTGTGTGTCAGTCGCTCTCTGTTTGTGAGTCTTATTTAGTGTTGTTTGTTTTCTGATGAGCTCCATTATGTCAAAGATTCAGTCAAGAGAAGTTTTGGGGCGAGAGCAGACAGAGCTCAGGTCGTGTGTTTTTCCCTGCCCGAGAAAGAAAAAGATTTGGGCTAGGGACACACGCAGTTTGTGTTTTGTCTGGTTGAGAGTGAAGCATGCAGAATCAGCTCTCGAGGGAGTTGACGGCCCGCAATGCGAGCGTTTGTTACTGCCTTGCTTCACTCTCAGAAGGCTCTCTTTGAGGAGTGAGCCTTCACTGGCGTTTTTCACGGTGTCGGCCTCACTTTCGCCGAGGAGGAGTCTCTATTTTCTTCCTCAACCACCAGATCCGGCGCCCGCTCTCTGGGTTTTGGATGCCAGCGCTGCGGTACTTCGGGGCGTCGATGAGCTCGCCAGTTGCACAAACATCAGCTGCACAAGCATCAGTTACACAAGCATATTATACCTGATATTATAATGAGCAGCATTAATGAGGAGTGGAGCTCACGCAGTCGGCTCTCGGGGGGCTGATTGTGCTTTTTCCACTGTCAAGTACTCTGCTCTCGCCGGGCACGCTCCGAGGAGTGTGTCTGTGCATGAGATCTTGCGGTTGCGGTCCCACTGCTGCTGAGGCATGGCGGCGACCGAGATCGCAAGGATCGCACATGATCTGGCAAACGGGTTGGAGACAGCTCGTCCTATCTTCACCCATGTTCCCTAGATCTAGAGCTCGTTCTCAAAACTTGGAAGCCCGTGCTGCAGTTTCTTCCCCTCTGAGTGAGAGCTCGCTGCAGCATTCATCTTTCTCTGAGGAGATTGATGATGTTTGTGTGATTGAGTGAAAAAAAAAAAAAAACAACTCGCGTATATTACATCATTTCGGTTTTAATGTGAATTTTTCTACACCAGACTGTGTTTACTCGTCTGGTTGTTTGACTACATTTAATTCTGAGGAATAAAATTAAATATTTATCTGACCATGAGAAGTTAGATATATAAAGGGGCTCTTGGGATAAAAATTTCTCGAGTGAGAGCACGTGTTTACCTCTCTTCCTCTGAGGAGGTTGATGCAGTCAGCAAGGGCTGCTGGGCAGGAGTAGTCCCAGCCCTACCGTGTTCCAGCCCCTCGTGCTGGGGGTGTCACTTCTTGTACTCCGCAGAGTCTAGAGTCAGAGTGGAGTTACCAGGCCGAAGGCTTCTAGCGGAAGGTGGTTCTGGGGACCGTCATTTTCACTGGATAGTCTTCGTCGTAAACGTTGTGACGCCTAAGGCCTAGGACTTTTTGAGGGCCAGCTCCCTCTGGGGAAGAGCAGTGTACACCGCATTACACGGTGCCCGTCTCTCCTCAGTGCCCTCAGGGGATCATTCTGCCAACTCTGCCAGTGTTCCAGGGCGCAGCAGTCTCCGGCGAGTGCGTCTCACAGTTATTGCCTGGAACGGCAGCGGTACTAAGAGGCTCGGTACCTCTATGGAGGTCTCTAGAGCAGCTAGTTCGGCCATCTCCTGCCGGTGCTCCACTTCAGGGCACCAAGCTAACTGATGACACAGGAGATCAGTCTCGAGAGGCTGATTCCCTTAGTAGACTATTTGGCAGCGTGAAAACTACTGCCAAACGTGTCTCAGTGGGTCCTGCACACTGTAGTGAGAGGCCACAGAATCCAGTTCAGTTCTTCTCCACCTCAATTCAATGGGGAATTTCCCACCCTGGTGGGCCCCGAGCAGGCTCTGGTAATGGAACAGAAGTAGACACTCTCTGAGAACGGAGGCCATCGAGGTGGTCCCTCCTCTCTTTGCAGAGTCCGGGTCCTACAGCCAGTACTTCACCTCCCATATTAAGAATGCGGCCTCTTAACATCTCAGATCTGCGTCTTTTGAACCGCTCAGTCAGGGGACTGAAGTTCAGCATGCTCGCACCCAAACAGGTAAGTTCATCTCAGACCAAGTCCGTAGACTGGTGTGTCACAATCGATCTAAAAGATGCACTTATCTCCATCCTTCCTCATCATAAGTTCCTGAGGTTTGCTTTTGGGGGCAAAAGCCTACCAATACTGGTTCTTCCTCTGGCCTTGCACTCTCACCCCACACTTTCACAACTCAACCACATTGACGATTGATTGATATTAGCTCAATTAGAGCGGATGGCGGTTCGGCATCGAGGTGTCGTTCTCCAAAGCATTCCCAAAGCATCCTCTGATGCAGCGCCTCATTCCCTCGAGGAACCATGGTTACATGCATAACCTGAGATGATTTTTGTTAGTCTTTTAAACAAAACAGTTAAATACTGCAGCTTTAAGGTCCTACTTTAAAGTCAGACAGAATACAGTCATGTGATAATTTTGCATTTTGTTTTTGGAAAACACAACTTCCAAGCAGGAACTATGGTAGGCAAATAAGCAGCTTTTAAAAATGTGGAGCGCAACGTGGAGGGACATCTAATTGGAGACATAAGCCTAAACTTTTAAATACTGTACTCTTTAACAACTAATTGTTCATTTCTGTAAACACTATGTGGATGTATTTTTTGTGGTTGACTTCCTACCTGAAATTTTGATTAATTCAGTTGTAATGTGTTTTTATTATTAAACATATTGTAGTTACACTATGTGCAAGTAATGATACATTTTGTTTGCACAAAAATAGCTGTATTTGTTAGGGATGCTGGGAGAAAAAGGGACCCAAGAGCAGAGTCGCAGTTTGTCAAATTTATTGAACAAAAGAAAAGGCAATAGTCCAAAACAAATGCTGACAATCAGCAACCAGGTAAAGAATCCAAAACTGAACTGCGTACGGGAACTGGGTATATCAAAAAGAAAAAACAAGATTAAATAAGCAAACAGGGCAAGAAAACTAGGCACGACTAGAGCAAAAGAGTCTTAAGGGCAGTAGTGAAGCGGATGGTAGCCAAGACACACTCTGACAGAGAAGCACAGAAAGAGAGAAGCATAAGTAGTGAAGAAAATCAATGCGAAATTGGGAGACAGGTGTGTGTGAGGAGAGCTGGAGCACTAATTAGAATAAGGTGCAGCTGTGAAGGCAGAGTGAGTGGAATTAACAACTTAAGACATAACACAACAGAAGGGCTGATGATCAAACCAGCGTCCTGACAGGACCCCCCGCCCCAGGAATGCCACCAGGCTTCCCAGGGTGAGGGGCAGATCAATGGTAATCCTCAATAAGAGAGCGGTCCAGAATGTCCCGAGTCGGGACCCAACATCTCTCCTCCGGACCGTACCCCTCCCAATCAACCAGAGACTGGTATCCCCTTCCCCGCCGCCTGGAATCAAGAATCCTCCTAATGGTAAAAGCAGGAGCGCCCTCAACCATTAGGGGGGAGGGGGGAGGGATTTAGGGGAAGAAGATGAGGAGAGAGAACGAATAAAAGGCTTGACACAAGATATGTGAAACACTGGGTGCACTCGACAAAGAGGATGCGGAAGCCGAAGCGCCACCGGACTGAGTACCTTAACAATGGGGTATGGCCCAATGAACCGCGGCGCCAACTTCTTGAAGGGCACCTTAAGAGGCAGGTTCTTGGTGGAGAGCCATACCCTTTGCCCGCAGATGTATCTGGGTGCCTCAGCCCGACGACGGTCCGCCAATCTCTTGGTGCATTCCCTAGTTCTCAGAAGTGCTTCCCTGGCCCTCCTCCAGGTCCGCCGGCATCGACTGATAAATGCCTGAACTGAGGGAACCGCAGCTTCGGAACTCTGTGAAGGAAACAGAGGGGGTTGATATCCGAGACAGCAAAAAAAAAAAGGAGATAATCCAGTAGACGACACCGGCAATGTATTGTGCGCATACTCAACCCACGTAAGCTGCTGGCACCAGGATGAGGGATTTTGCGAAGCCAGACAATGAAGGGTCCTCTCAAGGTCCTGGTTCGCACGCTCGGTCTGGCCGTTGGTCTGTGGGTGAAATCCTGACGACAGGCTAGCGGTAGCACCAATCTGTCGACAGAACTCCCTCCAGAAGTGGGAGACGAACTGGGGTCCCCGGTCAGAAACCACGTCCTCCGGAAGACCATGGATCCGAAAGACGTGGTCCACGACCGCCCGAGCAGTCTCCCTGGCAGAGGGAAGTTTAGGGATAGGGATAAAGTGAACCGCCTTGGAAAAGCGATCCACTACAGTGAGGACAACCGTATTGCCACTGGACTCCGGTAAACCAGACACAAAGTCCAGTGCAATATGAGACCAGGGGCGAGATGGGACAGGTAGAGGTTGGAGCAAACCAACGGGTACAGAACTAGAGGACTTGTTTTGGGCACAGACCGAGCAGGCGACCACAAAACCACGAACCCCCCCCCCATGCCTGGCCACCAAAAACGCTGACGAATGGCAGCCAACGTTGTCCTCACTCCTGGGTGACAGACCAGTTTGGAGGCGTGACCCCACTCCAGAACCTCTGGCCGAACCAACTCCAGAACAAACAGCCGACCCACCAGGCCCCCCTCCGGCACCTCTGCCTCCGACTGAGCCAGCCTGACACGCTCCTCGATGCCCCAGGTGACGGACCCCACCACACAACCAGGTGAAAGAATGGTGTCTGGTGGAGTTGCGTCCTCCGGAGCCGTGAACTGACGGGAGAGCGCATCAGGCTTAATGTTTTTGGAGCCTGGTCGGTAAGACAGGGTAAAATTAAAGCGACCAAAGAAAAGTGCCCAGCGAGCCTGCATGGAATTCAGTCGTTTGGCTGTTTGGATATATTCCAAGTTCTGGTGGTCGGTCCAGACCAGAAACGGCTCTGCCGAGCCCTCCAACCAGTGGCGCCACTCCCCCAAGGCCAGCCGCACAGCCAGCAACTCACGGTTGCCGATGTCATAGTTCCGTTCTGTGGGGGACAATCGATGTGAAAAATAAGCGCAAGGATGTAATTTATTGTCAAGAGGGGATCGTTGAGATAAAACCGCTCCGACACCTACCTCTGACGCATCAACCTTCACAATAAACTGCCAGGTAGGGTCCGGAGTTATTAAAATAGGGGCAGATGAAAACCGCCTTTTAAGTTCATCAAAGGCTGCCTGAGCAGCTAAAAACCAGCAAAACGGTTTCTTTGTGGAGGTTAATGCTGTCAGAGGAGCCGCCACCTGGCCGAAATTATGAATAAACCGCCTGTAGAAATTAGCAAATCCAATAAAACTTTGCAGAGAATTTCGGTTGCCAGGTATGGGCAGGTCAGAGATGGCCTCTACCTTCGCAGGGTCCATGCAGATCCCCTCCACCGAGATGATGTGGCCCAAGAACGGAACTGACTGGTTGTGGAAGGAACACTTCTCCGCCTTTGCAAACAGTTGGTTCTCTAGCAACCGCTGCAGCACTCGTCTGACGTGCTGAATGTGTACCTGGAGTGAACAAGAAAAAAATAAGGATGTCATCCAGATACACAAAGACAAATTTGTTGATCATGTCTCTCAGCACGTCATTGACGAGTGCCTGGAAGACGGCCGGGGCATTGGTCAAACCGAAGGGAAGGACCCTGTACTCAAAATGCCCCGTGGGTGTATTAAAAGCCGTCTTCCATTCATCCCCCTCCCTGATCCGAACCAGATGATAGGCGTTGCGAAGGTCCAACTTCGTGAAGTACCTTGCCCCCTGCAGGATCTCGAAGGCTGATGACAAAGGTAGGGGATACCTATTCTTAATGGTGATGTCATTCAGCCCTCGGTAATCGATGCAAGGACACAAGGAACCATCCTTCTTTACGAAGAACCCCTTCCCCGCTGGAGAAGAGGAGGGACGAATAACACCGGCCGCCAGAGACTCAGACAGATACTTCTCCATGGCCGCCCTTTCAGGACCGGACAAGGAGAACAATCGGCCCTTAGGCGGAGAAGTGCCAGGGAGAAGATTGATGGCACAATCATAGGGACGGTGTGGAGGGAGAGATGCGGCCCGGGAGTGACTGAAAACTGCCCGCAAATCATGGTAGACCTCAGGAACCCTGGAGAGATCAATCGGCTCCTCCTGCAACACAGGAAAAGAAGAAACAGAAGACAAGGCAGACACAAGGCAATGGGCATGACAATAGGGACTCCATGATAGGATGGTGCTTTCAGACCAATTAATGTGCGGATTGTGAGTGGTTAACCAGGAATGACCTAAGACTACCGGAGTGAGTGAGTGACAAAGAAAACTATTTCCTCTCTATGATTACCAGACGTAATTAACTGTAATGGAACTGTGGCCTGAGAAATGGTGGTAAGTTCGTGGCCATCTAAAGCATGAGCAGTAAGGACAGGAGAGAGAGACTGAAAAGAAATGCCCTTCTTCAAAGCCCAAGAAAAATCTATAAAAATCCCCTCGGCTCCTGAATCAATGAGAGCAGAGAGTTGATGAACAGCACCTTCATAACTGACTGAGACTGGAATCATAGAGCGGAAACCAATAGACGGGGTGGTGGAAGTAGCGCTCGCCAGTACCCCCTTGCTTACTAGCGAGTGTTGGCTTTTGCCGGACAGGAAGAGGCAAAATGTCCAGGGCGGCTGCAGTAGAGGCATAATCCTTTGGACAGACGTTTCTGTTTCTCCTCTGCAGATAACCGGTACCTGCCCAACTGCATAGGTTCCGGAGCAGATGAGGGAACGGGAGTATCGGACCCCGTAAAGGCAGACACAGGGTTGACAAAAGGCAAGAGTGTAGAAGCCCGAGCTCTCCGACGAAGATCCCGTCGATTATCCAAACGGATAGCCAGGTCTAACAAGTTCATCTAGATGTTCAGGAAGATCGTGAGCATACATCTCATCCCTTATCTCATCTTCCAGGCCTTCCGTGAACCTTGCTGCCAGTGCTGCGTCATTCCACTTACTTGACGCAGCAAGAGTGCGAAACTCGATAGCGAAGTCCGCCACCGAACGTCTCCCTGATGAAGTGCTGCCAACAGCCGCGATGCCTCCTTACCGAGCGCTGAGCGGTCGAATATCTTGACAAACTCTGCTTTAAAGCTGTCGAACTCCATACAACATGCTGCTTTAGCAGCCCACACATCAGTGGCCCAATACCGAGCCCGGCCGGTAAGAAGGGAGATGACAAACGCCACTTTGGCTGAATCTGAGGCATAAGTGAGGGGTTGCAGAGAGAAAAAAATCACATCACATTGGATAATAAATGATCGACATTCCGTAGGCTCACCGGAGTAATTCGGAGGATTGTTGATGCGTGGTTCAGGGGTGACAGAAGAACTTCCGGTGGCCGATGACACTAGGCTACGTTCAGTCTCCATCTGGCGAACAGTTTCAGTAAGCTCCGAGACTTGGCTGGCTAACGTGTCCATGGCATGATGAGCCGCCGCCAGCTTCCCCTGATGCTGTCCAAGCAGCACACCCTGCGCTTCCAAAGCCGAGCGAAACTGCGATTGATCTGCTGGATCCATCCGGGTCAGTGTGTACTGTTAGGGATGCTGGGAGAAAAAGGGACCCAAGAGCAGATTCACAGTTTGTCAAATTTATTGAACAAAAGAAAAGGCAATAGTCCAAAACAAATGCTGACAATCAGCAACCAGGTAAGGAGTCCAAAACTGAACTGCGTACGGGAACTGGGTACATCAAAAAGAAAAAACACAAGATTAAATAAGCAAACAGGGCAAGAAAACTAGGCACGACTAGAGCAAAAGAGTCTTAAGGGCAGTAGTGAAGCGGATGGTAGCCAAGACACACTGACAGAGAAGCACAGAAAGAGAGAAGCATAAGTAGTGAAGAAAATCAATGCGAAATTGGGAGACAGGTGTGTGTGAGGAGAGCTGGAGCACTAATTAGAATAAGGTGCAGCTGTGAAGGCAGAGTGAGTGGAATTAACAACTTAAGACATAACACAACAGAAGGGCTGATGATCAAACCAGTGTCCTGACAGTATTATCTTTAGCAAGAGGCTACGTTTAATGGTAGTTAGATGGCAGATATTTATACTCAAGTACTGTAGTACATTACAAAAGACTGTAATAACATATTGGGTGTAAATTCATATTTATTAATATTATTAAATGGATTACGCCTTACTGGGACAATAAAGCCCTTCCTACACCTATGGCTAACTATACCTAATAAAACTGTATTAATAATGAGGTGTTTTATTTCCACTTTTCAAATATTTCCTTTATTTTTATTGAAAATAAATGCCTTTCCGATCCTGTTGGCTGAACGTCTGATGCATACAGCACACAAAATTGGAAACACTTCAGGATTTTTGAAGTCGTCATAGGATTGGTTGAATTATACAGGATTTCCGGGAGAGGTGCATGTCGCGTTCTTTAATGTTCCACCTGGAAGCAAATATGCCGTGATGCCAAACCACCTCATGTTAGAAGAAAGCTGTCGTGTTTACAATTGTGATAATGAGCACTTATCTATATGACTGACTAACAAAACCCTTTGAACAATTTACTATACCAATTCCATACCAATGTTTTTATGGACTCTTGAACTTGCGTACATTATTACTGTTGAATTAAATTCATAACACTGTTTCTCGCGGCCTTGTAAATGATGCTTTAAAACTAAAATTTGGGCTTCATGCTAGAGTTAATTGTCTAAAAATATACTAAGTTTAGAGAGCTTTTACTGCACCAGGATTTTTAAATGACACTTTAAATTCATATAGCCATATAAATGACTTGGCTTATGGTTTAAAAAATTGGTACTATAGTAAAATGCCCAAAATCTGAATTTCGTTAAATGATTACCTCTAGAGTCCTTAGTTTTAACGCATCCTCTATAGTGGCCAAGAAAGGGAGTGGGAGCATTTCCTTTGTTTGTGTTGTAGCAGTCTCATTGTGTTGTGAAGATTTTGTTGTGTTGTGTATTACCGGGCCACCGTAGAGGGGAGATATCCATGTCTTGTAAATCTAATGTAGCTGTGTGCTACATTAATCCACAAAAGATGCATAACACAGGCAAATACACATGAGGGCTTAAATATACAAGGAATAGTAATCAATAGTACAAGCAACAGGTATGCAATCAGAAACAATCAATGAGAACTCAGCCTAACAAGAAAAAACCTGACCGTAACTTTCTCTCTCTCTCTCTGCGAATGGATTGCATGCTGGGAGCGGAAGCGTGGTGTGGGGTGTGAGAGCGGCACGCTTGAATTGGCTTTCAAGGTTAATTTCTTTTTTTTTTTTCTATTTATGTTTTTTTTTTTTTGGGGGGGGGGGGGGGGGGGGGGGGGGGGGTTAATCTATCACGTTTTTGGTTTATTATTTAGTTTAAGAAAAACATTGGTGTGATTTTCTTCCTTGATAAGGGAAGCCATGGCGTGTCTCTCAGATGAGGGAATGCCGGGGTTCTCTATCCGGAATGGATGTAAAGTTTTTTTTCGGATCAAGCAGTTACGGAAGAAGACGTGCTTCTAGCAATGGGCAAGTTTGTAGGGCATGTAAATACAGTGTCAGCCTCTAGAATGAACAAGGCTGTGGTGGTGTTTCTTAAAGATGAGAAACTCGTAAACAGCCTTGTTGTTGTTTCCGACACCCTGCTGCAAGTAATGCCTTTGCGTGCACCTGCTGCTAAGGTCACCATTTCAAATGTGCCTCCATTCATTTCTAGTGAGCAAATTCAAAAAGAACTGAGTTGTTTTGGAAAGTTTGCTGGATCCATTAAGATGGTTCCACACAGGTGTAAAAACGCCGTTTTAAACCATGCTGTCTTTTCGAAGACAAGTTTTCATGTTTTTAAATGCGCAGTCTGAGTCTTTGGATATCTCGTTTCGCATTCAACACGGTGATGGTTCCTATATGATTTTTGCAACGACAGATAGTTTGCGTTGTTTTGAATATGGTAATTTGGGACACAAGAAGTTCACATGTCTGCATAAGAAACAATCAGAAAATGGAGAGAATGCTAGAAATAATGATGAGCAAACCAATTAAAGCGAAAATAGTGAAAGTCGAGATAAAGGAAAATGGAATATAGCTGTAAAGGATGTAATGATTCCAAAAAAAAAAAAAAAAAAAAAAAAACAGAAAACAAAAATGGGGTTAATGATGAGAATTTGGAGGCTTCGGCAGGTGAACCCAGCATTATTCCCCAGGCCGGTTCTTCAGCCGAGAGAAAGTGCTATAGATCCAAGTTCAAAGTTAGAGGTGAGTGGTTTTATTTCATCTATGCGACCTGCTGATAATGCTGTTGGCCTGAATGTTTTGAAGGATGATGTTGTTGCTGTTAAGGATAATTGAAAGTGTTTATGGTGATGTGGTTCTGAGTGTAAGAGGGTCACAGTCTGTGGAGAATAAAATAGTGAAGAAGAACTGATGGAGGATTGTAATAATTGTTCGGAGTTTTCGATTGATTGCAGTAAGTCTTTGGATGACGTTTATTCTGTCGAGGAATTAAATGAGTTTTTGGATTTAACTAAAGGAAAAAAGGTTGCTGTTGTAAATTTCTTTCCCAGATGTTAATAAGTTTGTTAAATCAGTGATGACTGCTCAGAAGACGGTTGGCTATGACAACATTTCAAAACAAAAAAGATTTCGGCTTGTTTTCGGAAATATAAAGTACGCTGATTTTGGACTTGCATCCTCAGTAGTTCGGACTTTGTGCATTCGACTCGGGAGTGTGATGTCCGCGACGACGCAAATCCGGTAATTATGCAAACAACAGCGTACTTCATAACATCAGTCAGCTCGCTTTGGTTACTGCAATTTTCCTCAATGTATATTTACAATAAAATGAAATAGGATATCAAATACCACTGCCTCCTTTCATTTTCATTTGAAGATAATAATAGCCGCAGAAATGTGCTTAGTTCAGGGAAATGTGTATATATACAACCATTACAATGAAATTAAATATTATATCCATTTGCCTTTTAATTTTCATTTTAACATATAGATAAGTTGAATACAGACCAAAGGCACATATCAGAAGGTCTAGCCGAGGTGAGGCTGCTCTCCGCGGATAGGCTACATGATCACTGAACTCCCGCTGATCGCGTGGAGCTGACCGTCGCCGAAATCGGTGAAACACATTTTTAAATAGGCGCTGTCTTTATAAATAAACCACAGATTTGAATTTTAAACACCTACATTCTCGCCTGAAATACTTTTAAAAATACATTAAATGACATAATAACAGTAATATTTTAAAAATGATCTGAATAAATGGTGGTTGAAATCACAATGCTGCGTGAACTCAACCAATCAGCATGTTTCGCGCCCAAGTCCCGCCCCCAAAAGTTCCGGAACTTTGAAAAAGTACTAACTCGCCAGCAGGGACTTTCTGAGGGGCATTTTTTTAACCGGAACTTTATTTAGTTCCTGGTTCCTGCGGTGGAAACACACAGAGTACCAGCCCAAAGTCCCTAGTTCCTGGGTAAAGTTCCTGCGGTGGAAATGCGGCTATTGGCTAAGAGAGTCAGTATTGTATCTGCAGTTAAGTAAAGGAGGCCAAGGCCTTATGGACAATAAGTCCAAAGTAGCTGCATTTAGACTACACAAAGACTCCTCTATCACCAGTCTCAGAACTGGACAGAAATAGCTTGTGTTTTATGAAATAGAGTGGGGTGGATGAACGTTGATATACACCTCTTTTTAATGAATTTGAAGGAAGTGGATTTTAATGGACTCTCTTCTTTTTACGCATCAGTATTAAATGCATGGCAAATATTTATTGTTAAAAGACAGCAGTCTGAGATAACCCATGAGTGGGTTCATGAAGAACCTTTATTTTGTAATCCTCTTTTATCTGGTGTGATTTTAAAATCTAAGGGTGTCTGCACAAGTCTGGTTAGAGCAGGAATATGTAAAATCTGTCATCTTACGTCAAGGGATCAATGGATTTCAGCAGAAAATCTGGCCATGAAGATTGGTATCCATTCTGTTCGGACTGTTGAAAAATTATTATCTGAGATTCAGGACTCTTTTCCTGTAATACCATTGCAAGAATAGATAGTTAAGAATGTATTCCCTAGCATCAGTGTGGATGTAAATGTTGGAGATTGGCAGGAGGTTGATGGAGGACTACATTCTTTTACAACACCTGAATTTGGCCTCTTTGTCACTATATCTAAGAAGTCACTTTATCTTGTTTGTGTCAAATATCTAAATTGAGCATTGAAAGATCTTCTAGAGACCAAATGGACTAATTTTGTTGAATTATATACTTCTCCAAAAGGATGTTGGAGGTCATTGTATAAGAAACAAAAGAAAAACGAAGTGGGGACTTGCAATGGTGGATTTCTCATTGGATTTTGGCAACAAACCATTATAAATCTCATCTAAATGTTTTGCAAGGAGAAGAGTGTGTGTTTTGTGGTCTTTCAGAAACAGTATTTCATATATTCATTAGATGTTCAAGGTTATTAGGAATTCTTGGTGTGTTGAGAGACTTGAGCAATAATCTTGGTTTTATTTTTACAAATAGTTTCTTAATTTTTGGACCAAAATATAGTGCCTCAAATAAGAGTAAAATTGTTTTGATAATTTTTTTATTTGGTAAGGCAAAAATGGCAATTTGACTGACAAGAAATGGCAAAATGCTGTTTAACAGTGATACTGATCCTTTGAACATGTTTAGAGCTCTGGTAAAAAGTAGGCTGGTTATGGAGTATAAGTATTATGAATTGGTGAATGATACTGAATGTTTCTTTTCTTTATGGGGTGTTGGAATTTTTTTGTGTCAACCCACTGAAGAGGGAGGTTGTGAAATATTGTAATAAATAGTATTCATTTAAAAACATTTGATTTGAGTATATATTTATGAAGTAATGGATTGTGTTTAATGATATGTTTTTTGTGTTAATGGATTGTAATTAAAGAGATGTTGAAAGGTCTCTCTCTCTCTCTCTCTCTCTCTCTCTCTCTTTCTCTTTCTCTCTCTCGCGCTCTCTTTCAGAAATAGGTTTCAATGTTTTTACCTTCAAAGTAAAACTTTCACCAGTGTCTGTTGATTGTGCCAGCGCTCTGGTAGTGATGCGGCCCTGGAGAGTATTATTTACAGAGTTGAAGAAGCTTGATTTTCCAGCACCTTGCGGTCCATACAGAAGAATTCTCAGAGTGTTGATTTCTTTGTTCCTAGGTTTGAAGTCGTTTATTTTTTTCAAAATATTTTGACTATCTTTGCTAGAAAAAGAATTTTAAAAGGTGGGAAACACATACTGTTGGCCTACATATACAGCCTCATGTCATTTTAGAAACTGAAAGATGAAAAGCATCAACATATTAACTATAATAGCAACACAAAATGCAAGATGCAGAATACAACTGTAAATAAAACTAAAAACTGAAAGATGAAAAGCATCAACTTAAGTTGTATAGCAACAAAAGATGCTGAATAAAACTGTGGAAATAAGAGTAATAAGGAAAAAGGTCTTTCAAGCTTACTTCCAGTCCAAGGACCGCCAGGGTTCATCATACTCTGTTTAACCAAAAATAATATTTAATCAATATCATTTTTGGGGGGGCTATATATAAATATATATATATATATATATATATTGCACAATATATATTTTGCTGGATTTCAACATATCTTAAGTTTTCTGTTTCACTGAGAAAATTAGAGAAAATAAATCATTTACAGTACCTGAAGATGGAGGAGTGGGTTTGTTAAATATTTTAAATGGCCACATCCTAGCAACACCTTTGTCCTTATCTTAAAGTAAAGATAAAATATTGTTTAACATAATTTAAATGATCAAAATTCAACAAAAGCTGAGAACAAATCTGCCATTGTATGTACTTTGAAGGTTTCTTTCCATCCTAAACAACTTTTTGCCAACCGGCGAACCTAAAGGAACAAAGTAAAAAGAGTTAATTTGCTCTTTTAAATTTGCTATTTTAGGCCCGCCAGATGACTCTTCTGTTCTCTTTTCACACCCAGACCAGCGTCCCTCTGTTAGCGTGAGTGACATGGTCTCGTTTGGTGGAATCGAGGATGATCCCCTAGATGACAGCATGTCTCTAGCAGGCTCAGATGTGGAAGAGTTGTCAGGCTCGACGATCAACCCCACCTCCCTGACGCTGGACCCGGTGCCTCAGGCGTTGTTCTGATCTATGGCACAGGAAGAAGGGGCAAAATCTTGCTACAGCCGGACCACCCCACCAAACGGCCACTATTATGCCTCCAAGCACCCCATTCAGTTCTGGGTGCCAACGGCAGTAAGTTTGTTGTAAATGCTGTTGTGAATGCTAGGCCCCTTTAAAAAGTGCCCACACAACCATCCACTGTTATAGCAGGCAAAATGAAACACAAACATTCTCAAAAAGAGAGCAAATTTCCTCTTTCACTTATCACGAATGTTGAGTCCCCTCATGGCGACCCACCACCTGAACCAGCCTAACCCCTTGCCACGTGGGCTGAAGACTGGTGGGCCATCTCCGGAGTGTCGGATTGGATTTTGGGGATCATAGAATGAGTTTATTCTCTTCAGTTTGCTCGGAGACCCCCGCATATCAGCAGCATCCTGCGCGCTGAGGTGATGAATTTGAAGGAGCTCAAGCTCAAGCTCAGGCACCTGAATCATGATGACCACGTTGAAGCAGATCCTAATGCAAATATGCCTAAGGGATTGGCTCTTCTCTCTGGACTTGAAAGACGCTTACGTTCACATCCAGATAGCCCCCCATGACAGACAATTCTTGAAATTCGCCTTTGAGGGAGTGGCATTTCAGATCACGGTCCTCCTCTTGGACTGTCCCTGGCTCCAAGTGCATGGATGCGGCTCTCTACCTATGAGACAAAGAGAGATCCGGATTCTGAACTACCTCGATGACTGGCTCATTTTAGCCTAGATCCCTAGATCTCACAGATCCCTCCTCCTCAGCCACTTAGAATGCCTGGGACTCAGGGTCAACTTTGCCAAGAGTGCGCTGTCCCCCAGCCAACGGATCTCATTCCTGGGGGCAGTTTTTGACTAAGCCCAAATGATGGCGATAGTCACTCCAGAACATGCACTGGGCATACAGAAGCTCACGGCCTCCTTCAAAATTGGAGCCTCTTGCCCTATCAAGTCATTTCAAAAGATCAGCATCACCAGTGCTACAGTTGGGCCTGCTTCACATAAGGGCCACTTCAGTACTGGCAGAAACTGCAAGTTATGCCCCAGGCGTGGCACCATGGATGCCTTCGAGTCAGTGTGAACCAGGCCTGTGTAGCAGCTCTGGCCCCTTGGAGAGACCTTCAGTGGTTTAAGTGGGGTCTAACCATGGGTACTGTCCACAGAAGGAAGATTGTCTCAACAGATGCATCCAAAATGGGTTGGGGAGCTCTGTGCAAGGGCAGATCGACCTTTGGCTCCTGGACAGACATGGAAAGACGGCTACACATAAACTGCCTCGAAATGCTGGCAGTATGTCGAGCCCTTCAGACCTTCTTACCAGACCTAAAGGAACACTACCTACTGGTCTACTCGGACAATATGACAGTGGTGTCTTATATAAAACGCCAGGGCAACCCACGGCAAGGACTCAACTTCCTGTGACATATCAGTGATATTGTGCTACCTCCAAGAGCTGCTGGATAAGGGCTGTTCCTCTTCCATGCTCAAGGTCTATGTGCTAGCTATAGCATCCTTCCATGCTCTTGTAGCCGGACAATCAGTGTGCAGGAACAACTTAGTTGTTAGCTTTCTTAAAGGGGTCCTATTATGCTTTTTCACTTTTTCAACTTTTCAAGTCTGTAATGTTGCTGTATGAGCATAAAAAAGATATGAAAAAAGCTCAAAGTCCACTTCAAAAGGAGATATTTTATTTAACAGAAACCACTTTTCAAAAACTACAATGAATGACACGTTTGGACTACAACGCATATTTTCAGGAATTTGTGTTATCACACAGATCGACAAATGGGACGAGACCTGGTTGAGCTGCACTAGAGAAGGCAACTAGTGTTATCACTAGTTTTCTCAAAGCAGACAAGCTTAGAGTGGTTCCAATCATCCGGGTTTAAATCACGCTCAAATTGATTTGATTTTGACCCAATATTTAAACTGAAGCTGGCAGGCAGCTATGGTAAGGGGCATGATATTTCCTGACCAGGCGCAGAGTGGAGCCTATCACAACACACACTGGCCCAGCTAACCAATCACAGCACATTTTGTATTTTAGAAGGCGGGCCTTCGTTTGATATAGGAACTGTTCTAGTACAAACCCAAACCAAAATCAAGACTTTGTAAAAGAGCATAATAGGACCCCTCTAAGTGATCTAGGAGGCTTAACCCACCTCGGCCCCTTACTGTTCCTGCATGGGATCTGCCCACGGTCCTGAGGGCCCTTAAGGGTTCCCCCTTTGAGCTCTTCTGTGTCATCCGCACCACAAGGATACTCTGTTTTATTTCAAATCAAAGCTAAATACACGTAGAAACAGCGCATCCTTGTGATGCGGATGATACAGAAGAGCATACAGTGATATGGACAGACACAGACGAGACCGTTGACAAAGGAATTATTGAATAAAGTCGTTATGTTTGTTTTCTTTGCTTACAAAAAGTGTTCCTGTTGCTTCATATAACCCAGATTGCACGACTGATGGCAGATGGAGTATTCTGATGACAACTTTCATACCTTTTCTGGACCTTGACACTGCTATTTATTTGGCAGTCTATGGGACAGTCTCAAGCCTCCATGTTTTTATCCAAAATATCTTAAATTGTGTTCCGAAGACAAACTGAGCTTTTACGGGTTTGGAACGACATGGGGGTAAGTGATTAATGACAACATTTTCATTTTGGGGTGGAGTATCCCTTTAATGAACTGCTTGATTTTTACCATACATTTCTGCCATATGGACATCAACTTGAGACAGTCACCACTGATAAGCTATTACTAAATATAATTAACTAAAATTTTCTGTAAAGCTGCTTTGCAACAATTTGCATCGTGAAAAGCATTATACAAATGAACTTGATTTAAATTTAATTGAATTAGATGCTTAAGGTCAGTTCTTATACAGTCGTTTCTCTGTCATAGCATGGCAGGATTGTACTGGTTTCCTATAAGTGTCTAGCAGCGCATTAAGAGTGAGGTATCGATAGGGAACTTACTTGGTTACTAACGAAACCTCGGGTCCCTGAGATATGGGAACAAGTACTGCGTTGCTAGCCATGCTATGACACTGCACAACTCAGTGTTGATGCTTCAGTTGAATTTACCTGAGGATCCTATGCCAGAATGCCCATTTATATATCAGATGGCCCCGCCCTTTCTGTCAGGCTCATGCAGCTCAGCTAAAATGAAACATAAAAAAAAACGGCCTCTGGTCTCAGAATTTTCAGAACAAATCATCACGCAAACAGCTTGCTGCACTAATTTCTTCTCGAGATCCATTTTCAAATAAACAACTCCTTTTTTACTTGTTGTTTCATGCCATTCCCATTCAACTTCTTGCGTGTGTTTTCGTGACAAAATGTGGTTTGGGGACCTGATAGATTCGTGGGGTGACAGAGTTGTCAAGTCATGTAGTCTGAACAGCACAACAATTTGCCAACGTTTAAAGTTGTGTAGTGTGAACTAGGCTTAAGTCATTCATCCCACTATCAACCGGCACGTCATGTAGGCTACACTTATTGAATTTTATTTGGGCACCACAAAGTGTCACTGTGGCCTCAAAGCTTACCCCTCGCCTACTCTGACTCGATTACCATTCCTGAAGTAAAACACGCCCTTTTCATTACCCAACGGATAAATAAATGTAGAAATAAATAAATATAGAAATAAATATGTAAATAAATACATACATGTGGATATCAATAAATGTATAAATAAAAAAATATATAAAATGCGGAAAAAATAATATTTCTTTGTATATTTATTTATTTTTAATTTTGCTCAAATGAATCACATGATTTGCAAAATATGGCACTGAATCTCATATATTAATCAAAATATGAATATTGTGAATATCATGAATCAAAATATGGCACTGAAGCAGAGTAAGCTCCTTCCTGGGAAAGCCGTGGCCTAGTGGTTAGAGAGTATGATTCCATATCCTAAGGTTGTGGGTTTGAGTTCTGGGCTGGCAATACCATGACTGAGGTGCCCTTGAGCAAGGCACTGAACCCCAAACTGCTCCCCGTGTTCACTGCTGTGTGTGTGCACTTTGGATGGGTTAAATGCAGAGCACGAATTCTGAGTATGGGTCACCATACTTGGCTGTATGTCATGTCACTTTCACTTTTTTCACTTTACAATGTGACTTGTGATTTAATTCGATTACAGTTCATATCAGCATTTAATTCTGTAATTAATAAAACACACACTTAAAATGCTGTTTATTTATTCACCAGCTGTTATCAAAAAGAATGTGTCAAATAACATGACACATGTTCTGTCTGTATTTCAAATTACTCAGCAATAGGTGTTAACACCAAACACATTTTATAGTGTACTCTAAGGGCCAGCAGTATGACCAAAATTGTATTTTACGATTAGAGTAATTTTATTTCACAATAACAATAACAAAACACAGGGTGGTTATTTTTTGTTTATTTTATCTGTGCTATTATTATTATTAATAATAATAATAATAATAATAATAATAATAATAATAATAATAATAATAATAATTGCATCAAAAATGCTAAAAACAAACAAACAATAGAACAAATAAAGATACAAATGAAATAAAGTGATTTAAATTTTTCAGGCACAGTAGCTGTTTACAGTATTTAATACTAGCATTAAAGTAAAAAATAATATAATAAACCATCTTCACTGTATGCACTATGTACATAAACAGTAGAACATTTAAATTTAATTATTTATTCTTGAAATGTGTCCTACCTTTTTATCCAATCTAAGAGTGTATGAGAACCTTGTTCTCTGTTCCAGGAAACTCACAATGACTGAATTCATAGAGTATACTTTCAGTTTTGAAATCATTTCTCACGGATGTTAACAATGACCTGAATAGCAATGGCCAGAGGCAAGCAGCAATAAGCACTGCAAGTGTTGAAAAACAAACAAACAAACAAATAAACAAACAAACTGACATGTAATACTTTCTTTGCACAAATTTAAGAATTCTAGTATCAATGTCACAGGTTGCTGCACACGACAAAGGAACAGAATCCAAGAGATTTCTTTTATTAAATCCAAGGAGTAAACACAGGAAAAAAAAACAACAACCTCAACTTACAAACAATACCGGACAGTGAACTAAATTAAACAAGGAGTATGAATGTAGAAGGAAAAATCAGGGAGAACAGAAACTAATTAATCAAAAACCATGGAGACAAATGAGAATCAGAATCAGAATAGAAAGAGCTTTATTGCCAAGTATGCTTACGCATACAAGGAATTTGTTTTAGTGACATAAGCTTCCAGTACTTCCAGAGACAACAACAACAAAAAACAAAAAAAACAAATTGCAAATAAATAAATTGTATGAACAGTTGTGCTATAGATGACAATGGATTAGAATAGAGTAAGATGCAGAGATGTACTTGGATGGAGGGGTAAACAAATAAATATAAGAATATTGCACATTTTTTGCATAAGTGGTGAACATTTAACTGTTCATGAGGTAGATTGCCTGGGGGAAGAAACCGTTCTTGTGCCTAACTGTCCTGGTATTTGCGGCTCTGAAGCGCCGGCCAGATGTCAAAAGTTCAAAAAGGGGGTAACTTGGATGAGAGGGATCCAGAGTGATTTTCTGAGCCCTTTTCCTCACTCTGGATGTATACAGTTCTTGAAGGGTGGGCAGGGGAGCACCAATAATTCTTTCAGCAGTCCGAACCATTCTCTGTAGTCTTCTGATGTCTGATTTTGTAGCTGAACCAAAACAGACAGTTATTGAAGTTCACAGGACAGACTCAATGACGGCTGAGTAGAACTGTTTCCGCAGCTCCTGTGGCAGGTTAAACTTCCTCAGCTGGCGAAGGAAGTACAACCTTTGTTGAGCCTTTTTAACAATGGAGTCAATGTGATTGTCCCACTTCAGGTCCTGAGAGATGGTGGTTCCCAGGAATCTGAATGACTCCACTACAGCCACAGTGCTGCTCATGATGGTGAATGGGGGGAGTGCATGGGGGTTTCTCCTGAAGTCCACAATCATCTCCACTGTTTTGAGCGTGTTCAGCTCCAGGTTGTTAAGACTGCACCAGACAGCCAGCTGCTCAACGTCTTGTCTGTAAGCAGACTCGTCACCGTCCTGAATGAGGTCGATGACTGTAGTGTCGTCTGCAAACTTCAGGAGCTTGACCGAGGGTTCTTTGGAGGTGCAGTCGTTGGTGTAGAGGGAGAAGAGCAGTGGGGAGAGAACACATCCCTGAGGATCACCAGTGTTGGTGGAGCAGCTGTTTGACATGAATTTCCCCAGTCTCACTAGCTGTTGCCTATCTGTCAGAAAGCTGGTGATCCACTGACAGATAGAGCTAGGAACAGAGAGCTGGGTCAGTTTGGTCTGAAGGGCTGTTGGGATGATGGTGTTGAAAGCCGAACTAAAGTCCACAAACAGGATCCTCACATAAGTCCCTGTTTTGTCCAGATGTTGCAGGATGAAGTGCAATCCCATGTTGATTGCATCATCTACGGACCTGTTTGCTCGGTAAGCAAACTGCAGGAGGTCCAGTAAGGGTCCAGTGATGTCCTTCAGATAAGCCAGAACCAGTTTTTCAAATGACTTCATGACGACAGACCCAGGCAAATGGTAACACAGATAAACTAAACCAAACCACACAGAATATACATGTTACAGTCCTCCCACCTCCCGGAAGGTACATTCTTGCACTGTGGAGCAGTCCAACAGAGAGAGGTTAGGGGCTCTGGAGGTGGACAACGGGCAGATGAGGCGCAGGCAAAAAGAAGTAGTGACAGTTCTAGGGACCAGGGAGGAGCCAGGAGCAGGAGGAGCCAGGCAGGGACCCAGACCGCAGCCAGGAAAGCGGCAAACGGTGGAGTACATGGAGGGAGGATTCATGGTGGAAGCAGGGCTGGTGACACCAGGGGGCAACTGATGGAGACGGAGCCAATGGAGGAGGAGCCTAAGATGGAGATGGAGAGCCACGGAGCCAGGGTGACACCAAGTATCCAGAGGGCCAAGGAAGAGCTGATGAGGGAGCCCGGCATAGCTGATGGGATGACAGTCCATGGTGGAGATGAGGGAGCATTGAGCCAAGGTGGAGCCGATGGGTCGGGGGGCCTAGGTGGAGTCTGGAGGCAGAGGCAAGGGATCCTCCAACCCTGAGATAGCTGGAGACTAGAGATCCTGAAATGCATCCGACCTACCGTTTTTGGCAAGCTGAGGGTGAGCTGAGGGATCTACAGGGTCCAATGGAGGCAGAACTGATGGACTGGCTGGCAGAGACAGAGTAGGAGGGAGTAGGAGGCTTGGTAGGGTCCTCCATGAGGCTGGAGACAAGGAGCTGGCTAATGAAGGAGACGAAGGTGAGCTGGGCAGAACCAGTGGGAACTCCGGAAATACATAGCTTAATGAAACCAGTGGAGGCGGGAGAAGCCAATAATCATCCTCAGTTAGATAATCAAAAAGATCAGAGGCCAGCGGCAGCTCACCCTCGGTGTAAGTGTAGGCTGGGTCCTTTTTAGCTCCTTCGATCTCGATAAGGACACCTATGGTGGCACACATCGATGCTGGCTCACGCACATGGTCAGACCTCAGAACAAGCTTGGGCTCTGGGTTGATGATCCACTCTGTCGCTCTCTCTGGCAATGGCTCTTCAAATATTTTAACAAGATAAATGTCATTTTAATGACATATCAACTTGTTATTATGAAAAAAGTTGTAATTTTAATGAGAAAATTATGTTGTTTTAACGACATCTCATTATTATAAGAAAAGATGTCACATAACAAGAAAAAGATGTCGTTTTAAAGATATACTGTAACATTTTGTAATTACGAGAAAAGATGTAACTTTAACTTTATAACATCTTGTTATTACCAGAAAACATTTAATTTTAACGAGATAATTGTGTAATTTTAACAACATATCCTCTTGTTATTACGGAAAAAGTTGTCGTTTTAACAAGATAATTGTCATTTTAACATCATATCCTCTAGTTATTACGAGAAAAGATGTCGTTTTAACAACAAAACAAGATGTTAATATGAGAAAATATGTCGTTAAAATTAACTAACATCTTGTTATTGCGACATAACTGAGTGGAAAAAAATTATATGTGTGTGGCAGCAATGGGTCACCGAAGAAAACACAGGGGAAACACCAACCTCTAATTACAAACAATACCAGACACTGTGCTGAACAAAACAAGGAGTATAAATACACAAGAAGGTCATCTGACATACAGAGATTCTGCAGTGAGAAGACCAAAACCAATACCTCTGTGAGTTTTTTATATAGATATTCCCCCTCCCCCTCGGCTGTGATCTCTACGGATGTCACAAATGATTTCTCAGAACTAAGATGCAGCAAACACAGGATGTGTCAAAATCATGCAAACCAGTTCAAACCAGCTCTAACCACCAGGGGAAGTCAGTCTATGAGCTAAAAACTTCTTGTCATGTATACCACTCCTATATTGAATGTAATATATCAGCACGTAATAGAATAGTAGGAAAACACACACACACACACACACACACACACACACACACACACACACACACACACACACACACACACACACACACACACACACACACACAAAACACTCATAAATGCAAATGTCTCTCACAATAGGTATGCAGAGACTCAAAAATCTAAGCTCATATGTAGTCATTTTTAAGCTTTATTAATTCTAACTCCTGTTTCACACATACTCTGTCTGCAGTGCGTATGCGGTCCATGTGTGTTACGTATGCGGTGCAGAAGCAGCACAGACTTAATGTGCTTTTACAAAGGACGCGTTTGCAGTCCGCTACTGATCTGCAGCTGTTAAGGCAACAAACACAACATTTATCCATTATTTTGATTTCAAATCTAAACGTTTTTACTGAAAAAGCTTTTTAAGGATTGTGATCCTCTTTTATCACAGTACAGTAATAATCTTTCATCGACATTAGTTTAAACTCAACAAATATAAACAACGTATTATTCATGCATTTGACTTGTAGGTTTGTATAATAAGTTGCTCAAGCAAGTGGCAACACATTTAAACACAACATATAGCCTACATTTCTTGTTAAAAGTAGGCTATCACAAAAGCAAACGAAGATATTATAAAGAATGTTGGTAACCAAACAGCTGACGGTAGCCATTGACTTCCATAGTAGGAAAAAAAAATACAATAGAAGTCAATGGCTACCATCAACTGTTTGGTGTAAAATGGTGTGTGAATTTTCATTTTTGAGTGAACTACCCCTTTAAGGGTGATATCTCAGTAACTCAGTAAGGTTTTAGTTGAAAGCATTCCAAAAAGCAATAGTTCAAAATGATTTAAAACAAATTATGTCAAACAAAGGTGGTTTCTTTTCAAATCACTTCTAATAATTAGCAGGTTCCCATTGTGATACCCCAAATATTATTATAGCTTTAAGCCACTATTAAAAATGCCTTGATATTTGCACATTAAACTGGAATATGTAATGTGTGTCTACCATGACAAATTAAGGTATTCCACGTCCAGGGCAAAGATAACAATAATGCTAAAGAGTAGAACTTGTGGTTAGGGTGTAGTTTGCCATTCATTATTTCTCTCACTGAACAATAGCTGTCCTTGAGTAACAAATGGCTTTTTGTTTATTGCAAACATTATAAGTAACAGAAATGTTCATTAATGTATAGCTAAAGTAACTGCATTCCCTTCGCTCAAACTTGAATATAATGTAGTATATACTAGCCTACAGTGGTTTAAGAGCACTTCAGGGGAGGCTGAGAGCAAGGTTATGATGGTACTATGCTACATATTTTATATTGCTGAATGTAAATGTATCCATGAAGTACAGAGCCACTTAACATTATTGACACAATAGAGTGAAAAACATGGTTGTGTGAGAAACCAAAGCGTTTTATTGCATTCAGCTGCAGCTGATCACAGCGTGAGCATAAAAAGGCAGCAGGTGCAATGCATACCAGCTTTTCGCTTCGGAGTCAAGCGAAAACATCATTCTGCTCCATCCAAAGCTCTTCAGTGAGCTACGATGCCGACAAGTTTGATTCCTTAATGCCCCTGTGTCCCAGACTGGCCTCTTCGGTGACACAGTCGAGAACCTGGCCCAGCAGCTCTCAGCTGCACAGAAGCAGACTGAGGCACACACCCTGCCCTGCATGCGGAAATCGCGGTTCTACTGGCGATATGAGGACGGGGTTTTTCAGCCCTTACTTCATTGTACCCAAGAAAGGCGGTGGGTTACGACCAGTCTTGGACTTGCGTGTCTAGAACCAGACCCTTCAACCAGTACCGTTCAAGATGCTGATACAGAAACGCATCTTCAAGTGCCTCCGTCCCCGAGATTGGTTTGCAGCGATCAACCTGAAGGATGCATACTTTCATGTGCTGATCTTTCCAAGCCACAAACCATTTCTGCGGTTTGCATTCGAAGGACGGGCATATCGGTACAAGGTCCTGCCCCTTCAGGCTGTCCCTGTCTCCCTGTGTCTTCACAAAAGTCACAGAGGTGGCTCTTGTTCCCCTTTAGAGAGTAGGGTGTTCACATCCTCAACCAACTAGACGATTGGCTTATACTAGTACAGTCTCGGGATCAATTGTGTGAGCCCAGGGACTGCTCCGGCACCTCAGCCTGTTGGGTCTTCGGGTCAACTGGCAAAAGAGCAAACTCTCCCCGACACAGAGGATCTCTTTTCTCGGTATGGAGTTGGATTCGGTCAAACAGACAGCACGCCTCAGAGTGGAACGTGTAGGGTTGGTCGGTGTACGGTCGGTGCTGACCTGCGCAGGAAACGCTTATTAAAAGCAAGTTGGACGAGCGTTTCCTGCAGCACAGAGAGCAACCTCATCATCGGGGTTTACCGTTCTTTTCCGATTTACACAACGAGTTGTGTAAATCGTGGAACAAACCACACTCATCTCGCGTGTCCAACCCCCCTGTGCTAAACTATAGTGATATTTGGGGGGGGCGAGAGAATGGTTATGGGATGATACCTCGGGTGGAACAGCCGCTTGTCACCTATTTAGCCCCCGAGTCTGCATCATCCCTAAAAACCCCGGTGCTGCCCACTAAACCGTGCCGTGTTACATCTAAATTAGTGGGCAGGGCTTATATGACTGCGGGTCGGGCTGGTGATAGTCTGCATACAATGGCGGTACTACAAGCGTACCAGGCCGACCTTCTTAAGGATATTGATGAGGGCGAGGGTCCGACTCCGGAAGATATTGCGGAGTGGAGGAAGGCTGCAGATCTGTCTCTCTGAGTCACCAAGGAAACAGCCCGCGCTGTCAGCCATTCCATGGCGGCGATGGTGGTCTCGGAGAGACACTTATGGTTAAATCTGTCGGGCATCAGGGAGAAAGACAGGGCTTTCCTCCTCGATGCCCCGATTTCGCCTTCTGGCCTGTTCGGTGACTCAGTTAATATCGTCGTCGACAGGTTTCAGGAGGCAAAGAAACAGTCTGCAGCCTTCAGACAATACCTCTCTCGCCGCTCGAAGCCTAAGAAGCCTGCCCCAAGCGGGCAGCCACAGCCATCCGCCAGCTCCTCCGCCTACAGACAGGCGCAAAAGGAGAGTGTCGCTTCTAGAGCCCCCCCCTCAGGCAGCCTGGGGGCATAGACGACGCTCTCAGCCGAGGCCTCAGCCTAAGCAGGGCGACCTGAGGGCCGTCCTGCAGGCGAAGAAGGCTTCAACAGGGAGGTCCTAGCCAGCCTAGGTCCTCTGCGGGCGGCCCCACCCGTGGGGGGGCGATCGAGGTCGCCTCCTCCTCAGAGCCCGCAGGAAATCGATGTCGACTTCCCGCCGTCGAGTGCGCTTCGGGACGCATCGGTTTCCAGCGAACGCGCCCTGCACTGTCCGCCCCACTGTCTTGCGGCCAGGCAGCATTCGCGTCCGCACATCGAGAATCGTTTTCTGTCGAACCCTGTCGGAGATCTGCTTCAGGAGGCCAAGAACGAATCCCGATTAATACCCGAAGCCAGCCTCGAGAGGCTGGTACCCTTAGTAGAGTATTTCGATGCATGGAAAAATCTCACGAATATTTCTCCTTGGGTTCTGCGCACCATTCAAAAGGGGTACAGACTACAGTTTGGTTCCCGCCCGCCAAAGTTCAACGGGGTGGTCGACGACTGTATTCGACCCAGAGCAGAGTCGGGTATTGGAACAAGAAGTAAGCTCTCTGCTGGTAAAGGAGGCTATAGAACGTATTCCTCCTCCAGACAGGGAGTCCGGGTTTTACAGCCGCTACTTCATAGTTCCCAAGAAGGATGGGGGGTTGCGTCCAATAATAGATCTCAGGCACTTGAATCGGTCTCTGAGGAGGTTCAGGTTCAAGATGCTCACTATTCCCATCATCGTGAACCAAATTAAATCCAAGGATTGGTTTGTCACGATAGATCTGAAGGACAAATACTTCCACATTTCCATCCTTCCATCTCACAGGAAGTTCCTGAGGTTCGCTTTCGGGGGCGAGGCGTACCAATATCGGGTTCTTCCCTTCGGCCTAGCTCTCTCCCCTCGCACATTTACAAAATGTATGGATGCGGCTCTAGCACCGCTGAGGCTTCAGGGTCCTCAATTACATCGACGACTGGCTGATTCTAGCCCAGTCACAAGAGCTGGCAGTTCAGCATCGAGATGTTGTCCTTGCCCACATCCAGAGCCTGGGGTTGAGACTCAACACAAAAAAGAGCGTGTTGGCACCAGCCCAGAGAACCACGTTCCTGGGAGTGGTGTGGGATTCCCTATCTATGTGGAAGAGAGCTTGGTTTCTGTCCCGAGGTCCCGTGCTGGGAGCGTCATGTCGCTGGAAAGCCGTCTCGACATACGCCTCCCTCACGGGCTGGGGCACGGTCATGGACGGCCGCTTTACGAGAGGTCTATGGCAAGACCGTCATTCCTCCTGGCATATAAACTGCCTGGAGATGTTGGCGGTGTTCCGAGCTCTGAGGAGCTTTCTGCCGGACCTCAAGGGTCATCACGTCCTTGTGAGGACAGACAATATGTCGGTGGTGGCCTATATAAACCATCAAGGGGGTCTGAGGTCTCGCCCTCTATGCAGACTGGTGCATCAGATCCTCCTGTGGTCCCAGGGGAAATTGTTGTCTCTCAGAGCAACATACATCCCAGGGAATCAGAATCAGGGAGCAGACATCCTGTCGAGGCAGGGGCTGAGGTCCGGGGAATGGAGACTCCATCCCGAGGTGGTGGAGTCAATATGTCAGAGGTTCGGCCCACTGGAAGTGGATCTATTCGCATCTCGGGAGATGACTCACTGTCCACTGTGATTCTCCCTCACACATCCAGCCCCACTGGGGTTGGATGCCATGGTACAGAGGTGGCCGAGGCTGCGTCTGTATGCTTTTCCCCCGATCGCTCTGCTCCCGGGAGTTCTAGAGAGGGTACGTCGCGACGGCATCAGTCTATTATTGGTAGCCCCATTGTGGCCGGCCCGAGTATGGCTCTCAGACTCTCAGATATTACTCCTGGACGGCCCTACATGGGAGCTTCCCGTCAGGAGGGACCTGCTGACACAGGCAGAGGGCTCAATATTTCACCCTCGGCCCAAACTATGGAAACTGTGGGTCTGGCCCCTGAGGGGGCACAGTACTGAGAGGCCGGCCTGTCAGCAGGAGTAGTGGAGACCATACTCAGCTCTAGAGCTCCTTCCACCAGGAAATTGTACGGCCTAAAATGAAATGTTTTCACCATTTGGTGCAGAGAGCGTGAGGTGGACCCAGTTAACTGCCCAGTGGCTTCAGTGCTGGAGTTCCTCCAAGATCGCTTCTCGGCTGGTCTTACCCCATCCACTCTCAAGGTGTACGTGGCTGCCATTTCGGCTTTCCACGCTCCTCTGAGTGATGGGCCTCTTGGGAGACAGCCGTTGGTCGTACGTTTCCTCCGTGGGGCTTGGAGGATGAGACCTGCGGCTCGTACCAGGGTTCCCTCTTGGGACCTGGGGGTGGTTCTCGAAGGGTTGGTTGAGGCCCCCTTCGAACCGCTGGAGTCGGCTGAGGCCAAGAACCTTTCCCTAAAGGTGGCTTTCTTGTTGGCCATTACCTCTCTGAGGAGGGTAGGAGATCTCCAGGCGCTCTCTATATCTAATGGGTGCCTGGAGTTTGCTCCAGGCGACATCAAAGCCATCCTACATCCTAGGCCGGGCTATTTTCCCAAGGTGCCGTCTAACGTGGCACGGCCTTCGGTCCTGCAGGCTTGTCATCCTCCGCCTCATGTGACAGCGGATGAAGAGAGACTTCACCTGCTCTGCCCTGTCAGAGCTCTCAAGATATATATCCAGAGGTCCTCCTCATGGCGGAAGTCAGACCAGTTGTTAGAGTGTTTCGGGTCGCCCAAGAAGGGGCTTCCTGCTTCCAAACAGACCATTAGCAACTGGATTGTCCAAGCTATATCTATGGTCTACCAGGTGCGCAAATTGCCTTCACCTCTGGCCGTGAGGGCTCACTCTACCAGAGACATGGCGTCCTCTAGAGCCCTCCTTTCAGGGGTCCCGATCCAAGAGGTCTGCGATGCAGCAGGATGGGCCACCCCTCACACTTTTATTAGATTTTACAGCCTGGACATTCCATCGACACCTGGCACCCGTGTGTTCTCGTCCTAAGTGTGCCTGTGCGCAGCTTCACACTAGGACAGACAGGGCTCGTTGTGGCATAGTGGATACTCGTTCCCCAAAGTGCCGGTCAACGCAGTTCGAGGTTCCCTCGAAGGGGAACGTCTAGGGTTACGACTGTAACCCTTGTTCCCCGAGAAAGGGAACGAGAACTGCGTCCCTTCGCCACACCTCCCCCTGCCTGAAATACCAATAAAAATAAAACAAGCCACCGCTGTTGTGTGCCGGCGTCCTTTTGTAGCTTCCGCTTATGCCGTCACACATTACATCATGACGCAACACCAATCAGGATTGGCTTAGTTTCATTCATACTTCAGAGGCGCTACGCTGAGGGGCATTTCCCCAAAGTGTCGGTCGATGCAGTTCTCGTTCCCTTTCTCGGGGAACAAGGGTTACAGTCGTAACCCGAGACGTTTTCCTTTGCTGTAAACAAAACTTGTTTCTTGTGAGACTAGCATATTCTCACCGGAGCTTATGCTACACCTACAGCCTGCATCATCCGCTGGACACCACTCTCTCGTGAATGGGTACTGAAAGTTAGCAGAAGCTAGAGATGAAGGTTCATAAAGTTGTAAATATGGATATTTTTCTCGCACAAACGCATCGCCTCGCTTCAGAAGGCCTTTATTAACCCCCCGGAGCCATGTGGACTTCTTTTATAATGGATGGGTGCAATTTTTTTAGACTTCAAATTTTGGGCTACCATCCACTCCCATTATAAAGCATGGATTAGCCTGGACATTATTTAATATAACTCCGACATCATGGGGTCATTTTCATTTTTGTGTTAACCATCCCTTTAAGTCTGACATTTGGCTGAAATCTGTAAAAAGCCACTATCATTATATGTCAAAGTCCCCCATCACTACACAATCAGACCCTGACCTTCTGACCACAGCCAATGTTTTTTTCTGGAGCACACTGAGGTGATTTGCCATGGCAGCTTTGGTTTCACTAGGGTTAAAATACCCTGATATTATCTCACTCTTTGAGGTATAAACACTAATGGAAGCCTGTTTCCAGCTCAACATAAATTTTATTTCTCGTAATTGCGATTTTAAATGTCACAATATGACTTTATACGTCACAATGGTGACTTTTTCATAATAATGTGACTTTACATCTCAACTGTTTTATCACCAACAATATTATTTATTAATTTTATTTGTTAAAATTTCTAATTTTCTTGAAAATTGCCACTTTTAACAATTCACAATTGAAGTTTTAAAATCACTTTAAGTTGTGACCATGTAAAAATGGTTAAAACTTCAATTGCAACTTCTCATAACCTGTTTATTGCTTGTAATTTCTTGAAAATTTCAACTTTCTCACAGTTACAGCTTTCTCATAATGTAACTTCATCTCAACTTTTAAAATGTATTTATTTTTATTCCGATTTTTTTTTTTTTTTTCCAATCTGAAATTATGACTATTTATTTAAATGGTTTTATTTCTCACAATTAATTGCATATGCATTTCTTGTAATTCTTATAATAAACTTTATATCTCACTGTTACGCCCCATGACTCAAAAGGGGACGCAACAAAAACTGGGACATAAGAGAGCCAATTCGTAAAGAAACGTTTTATTTAGATAAGACAAATATACAAAAAAAAGTATGGTAGTATTCAAAAGTCAGTAATGGCGTCCTAAGGGTATGTGTGAGAATGTAATGTGCTGTGCTGTGCTGTGCTGTAGTCTCGTGATGTATGCAAAAAGAAACATTATCAAACCATAACGAAAAGCAATCAAGTTGGCCGCCCGCACCCTCTGCCATCGAGCTTGCTTCTCTTAAAGAGGCAAGGGAAATTGGGCACAGGTGTCACGGATGCAACCAGGTTACGGGGGGCGGAGTCATCAGTCTTCTACTGGAAAAAAACCCAATGAATACCCAGGTCGTCACACTCACAATATCAATTTTTAATCTCAAATTTATTTTTAATTTTTAATAATTGCAACTTTATTCATCATGATTGTGACTATTTCTTGTAAATTGTGGTTTTATATCTCACAAACATAACATTATATCTCAAGATTGCGACATGTAATCACCCCAACTGCAACTTTTTTACACTATAACTTTACAGTATAACTGACATTGTGACTTGATTTTTTTATTTTGAACTTTATCTCACAATTAACCTTTTTTTTTTCTTTGAGGCAGAAATGTGCTTTCATAAAATTCACCTCCATGTCCTTTTTTAGCATGGGACAAATGTGCCACCTGAGACATTCTCACTTTTCTTCCTGAGCGCTTCCTCTTGCACAAAGTTTGCCCTCACATTACAAGGGCTAGAACTAGAACATGCCCATCCGTGCTGATCGCCATAGGGCTTTTTCTGCATGTGTTTGTCTGTGGTGAATACAGAGAGTTACACAGAGTCTAGGTTCAATTCAATTCAATTCAAGTTTATTTGTATAGCGCTTTTTACGATACAAATCATTGCAAAGCAACTTTACAGAAAATTAAGTTTCTACAATATTTAGGAGTAGCTTATCAGTGGTGTCTGTCATTTTTTGTGCATACGGCAGAAATGTTCAGAAAAATCAATAAAAGACGTAAACAAACAGACGATTAACACTATTAACAGCAATTATGCAATCAAACTTATAGCAAAATGTGGTAGTTCTGTATGTTGTCTCTGGGTTAGCATAATCTGAGGTCCTCTGAGGGGCTGGCATCATCTCTTCTCAGGTGTTCTGGATCTAGACTGGAGCTTGTGTAAATCCTAGTTACCACAGGATGTAAATCCCGTGGCAAAACAGAGAAACAAATGAAGACATAAATAGCGTAGCTGCTGTTCCAGCCAAGTAAAATTAATTAGTTTAACCCAAGCTAAAAATAATAATGGGCATTTGATCAGATATAACTGCATCCCAAAATTATGAGATGCATTATTTGAATGCTTGGCCAAAGAGGTGTGTTTTTAATCTAGATTTAAACAGAGAAAGTGTGTCTGAACCCAAAACATTATCAGGAAGGCTATTCCAGAGTTTGGGAGCCAAATGCGAAAAAAGCTCTACCTCCTTTAGTGGACTTTGCTATCCTAGGTACTATCAAAAGTCCAGCATTTTGTGACCTTAGGGAGCATGATGGATTGTAGCGTGGTAGAAGACTAGTTAGGTACGCAGAAGCTAAACCATTACGGGCCTTATAAGTAAGTAATAATATTTTGTAACCGATACGGAACTTAATAGGTAGCCAGTGCAGAGACTGTAAAATTGGGGTAATATGATCATATCTTCTTGACCTGGTAAGGACTCTAGCCACTGCATTTTGGACTACCTGTAGCTTGTTTATTGAGGATGCAGGTCAACCACCTAGCAGTGCATTACAATAGTCCAGTCTAGAGGTCATGAATGCATGAACTAGCTTTTATGCATCAGAAACAGGTAACAAATTTCATAGTTTGGCAATGTTTCTAAGATGGAAGAATGCTGTTTTTGTAACATGGGAAATATGATTTTCAAAAGACAAATTACTGTCTAATATAACACCCAGATTTTTGACAGTAGAGGAAGTAACAGTACATCCGTCTAATTGCAAATTGTAATCTATGAGATTCTGTGTAATGTTTTTTGGTCCAGTAAGTATTATCTCTGTCTTATCTGAAATTTAATAGGAGAAAATTATTGGTCATCCAATCTTTTACAATCTTAACACATTCTGTTAGATTAGATAATCAACAACATAAAACTGGAAACTAATAGATAAACAATTTATTATCATCAGCAAAACAGTGGAAAATAATCCCATATTTTCTAATGATATTACCAAGGGGCAACATGTATACTGAAAATAGCAGAGGACCTAGGACAGATCCTTGTGGCACTCCATATTTTACTGGTGATAAACGAGATGACTCCCCATTTAAATAAACAAAGTGGTAGTGATCAGACAGGTAGGATCTAAACCATCTTAAAGCCTGCCCTTCGATACCTGTATAGTTTTGTAATCTATCTATGAGTATGTTGTGATCTATGGGGTCGAACGCAGCACTAAGATCAAGTAAAACTAGCAATGAGGTGCAGCCTTGGTCTGACACAAGAAGCAAGTCATTTGTAATTTTAACAAGTGCAGTTTCTGTGCTATGATGGGGCCTGAAACCCGACTAAAATTCTTCATAGAGATCATTTATAAGCCGCTTTATAAGCCGCTGGCGCCGGTACAGGATGGCTGTCTCCATGATGTGCTCTGAAGTTGTTTTTGTTTTTGTTAGTTTGTCCTGTCTTTAGTTATATTCCTGCAATCAGTTTCACCAGGGACGAATTGCTGGACATTCGGCAACACACATCTCCCGATATATTACCGGTTTTCGACTATTCTGATGTTTTGCTGGACATTCTTGTTGGCGGAGCAGCTGCGCTGATCACATGTTCAAGAGGACTCGAAAATGGGGGAAAAGAGCTGGCGCGCTCGTTAGACTCAGAAAACGTGGATTTCGAATGCCGTTGCCTAGCATCCATCTGGCAAATCTCCGCTCTCTACCCAACAAAATGGACAAACTCCTTCTGCTGTCTCGGACAAATAAGGATTTCTCACACTCTGCTACTCTGTGTTTCACGGAAACTTGGCTGAATGAAGCCATACAGGACAGTGCGATCTATATACCGGGCTTTCAGCTGTTCAGAGCGGACCGCGACGCAGAATCAACGGGGAAATCGTGCGGCGGTGGGACATGCTTTTACATCAATGAACGGTGGTGTACAGATGTAAAAGTGTTAAATAAGATGTGCTGCTCAGATCTCAAAACACTCTTCATTAACTGCAAGCCATTCTATTCGCCGCAGGAGTTTCACTCGTTCATTCTGGTGAGTGTTTACATCCCTCCGCAAGTGCACGTAAGCCTGGCTTTACAGAAACTCGCTGATCAGGTCACAGACACAGAACAGCAACACCCGGACTCCATTTTAATCATTCTTTGCGACTTTATTAAAGCCAATCTCTCCCGTGAACTGCCAAAGTACAGACAGCATGTTACATGTCCCACCAGAGACAGTAATAGTGGAATAATGAAGCAGAGCAGGATTTACAATCTTGTTTTGACCTCACTGATTGGAGTGCTTTTGAAGCTGCTGCCACCAATCTGGACGAACTCACAGAGACTGTAACTGTATCTTATATCAGTTTCTGTGAGGATATGTGTATTCCTACCATTCCTACAACAATGACAAACTGTGGTTCACTGCAAAACTCAGACAGCTCCGTCAGGCCAAAGAAGATGCTTACAGGAAGAGGGACAATGTCCTGTATAAACAGGCTAAATACACACTGGAAAAGGAGATCAAAGTGGCAAAGAGGAATTATTCTGGAAAAATAAGGACTCAGTTCACTTCCAACGACTCCGCATCAGTGTGGAAAAGTCTGAAGGAGATCACCAATTACAAGACACAATCCCCCAGCACTGTGGAGAATCAACGACTGACAGACGACCTGAACGAGTTTTACTGCAGGTTTGAAAGAAGAACACCCATCACCTGCCCTGAACGCCTCTCCAAACAACCATTCACACCATTCACAACTCCTGCAACCCACCCTGAATGCCTCTCCAAACAACAGTTCACACCATCCACTCCTGCAACCCACCCTGAACACCTCTCCAAACAACCGCTCACACCATTCACACCTCCTGCAACTCCCCTCTCCCCCACACCTGCAATACAGATAAGTGAGGATGCGGAGCGCTAGGTCTCCTGGAAGCAGTAAAGGAAAAAAGCACCAGGCCCAGATAGTGTTACACCACCTTGTCTGAAATCCTGTGCTGACCAGCTGGCCCCCATCTTCACACAGATCTTCAACAGATCACTGGAGCTGTGCGAGGTCCCTTCATGCTGTAAACGCTCCACCATCATCCCCATCCCAAAGAAATCCAAAATTACAGGACTAAATGATTACAGGCCTGTGGCTCTAACGTCTGTGGTCATGAAGTCATTTGAAAAACTGGTGCTGGCCCACCTGAAGGACATCACTGGACCCTTACTGGATCCTCTTCAGTTTGCCTACAGAGCAAACAGGTCAGTGGATGATGCAGTAAACATTGGACTGCATTATGTTCTGCAACACCTAGACAGACCGGGGACTTATGTGAGGATCCACTTCAGTAACTGTCTGGTTCAGCTCAGCTTCTAAATCTGACCTCAGAAGACTACAGAAGGTAGTCCGGACTGCTGAGAGAATCATTGGTACAACCCTCCCTTCTATTCAAGAACTGTACTTATCCAGAGTGAGCAAAAAGGTTGGCAAAATCACTCTGGACCCCTCACATCCAGCACACTCCCTCTTTGAACTGTTGCCATCTGGTCGACGCTACAGAGCACTGAGCACCAGAATGACCAGACACAGGAACAGTTTCTTCCCTCAGGCAATCCATCTAATGAACACTTGATAATAACTGTGGAACACACTACACTATTTATATTTACATACACATACACTTATTTATCTAACACACATACTTAGTGTACCTTAAATTTTTTGCACATAATATACCTGTACATACACAACTGCTCATTGTAATATACCTGCCATACAATTGTCAATTTGTATATTGTCATTTCTTACCTACTTATTTGTATGTTTTGTATATTTTTTTCTTTATTATGTGTTTTTTGTTCTGTCGCTGTCATTTTGTTGCACTGCGGAGCTTGTCACGAAAACAAATTCCTCGTATGTGTGAACATACCTGGCAATAAAGCTCATTCTGATTCTGATTCTGATTTTTTTGCAGGAAGGAGCACAATTGAGCAGACACACCTTTTTCTAAAATTTTAGACATAAATGGAAGATTTGAAATGGGTCTGCCCATTTGAAATTTGCCAGTTCACTAGGATCTAGTTGTGGTTTCTTAATAAGAGGCTTAATAACCGCCAGCTTGAATGGTTTTGGAACGTGACCTAAAGATAACGACGAGTTAATAATATTGAGAAGCAGTTTTTCTGCTACAGGTAACAACTCTTTCAGTAATTTAGTGGGTACAGGATCTAATAAACATGTTGTTGGTTTAGATGCAGTGATAAGTTTATTTAGCTCTTCCTGTCCTATAGTTGTAAAGCACTGCAGTTTATCTTTGTGTGCGATAGATAAAACTAAAGTATTAGACGCTGTAGAATCTACATTTGTTACTGTATTTCTGATGTAATCTATTTTATCAGTGAAGAAATTCATAAAGTCATTACTATTTAACTGTGAGGGAATATTTAGATATTTAGATTTATAATATTTAGCCACTGTGCTAAATAAAAACATTGGATTGTTTTGGTTGTTTTCTATGAGTTTGTGGGTATGCTCAGCCCTGTCTATAGCTAGACATACTGTTTTTCCATGCAATTCTAAAAACTTCCTAAAATTCTAAAAAGTTAGTTTTTCTCTATTTGCGCTCAATATTACGAGTTTCTTTCTTGAGAGAGTGGGTATTACTGTTGTACCATGGCACAGTACATTTTTCTCTAACCTTTTTTAATTTGATGGGGGCAACAGCTTCTAATGTATTAGAGAAGATAGTGCACATGTTGCCAGTCATTTTGTCTAGTTCATGTGTATTTATGGGTACACAGAGCAGTTGAGATAAATCGGGCAGGTTATTTGCGAATCTGTCTTTGGTGGCTGGAAAAATAGTTCTGCCCGGACGATAACGCAAAGCCATATAGTTATTATCATCAATACGCAGAATGCACGATACAAGGAAATGGTCAGTTACATCATCACTTTGAGGTACGATATCTATATCAGTAAAATCGATTCCATGCGATATAATTAAATCTAGCGTATGATTAAAATGATGAGTGGGACCGGTGACATTTTGCTTTACTCCAAAACAGTTTAATGCATCATTTGTATTATCAACGTGAATCTTAAAATCTCCGAAAATGAGTGCTTTATCAGCGGTAACCAACAGGTCTGATAGGAAATCTCCAAATTCTTTTATTAATTCTGTATACGGCCCTGGTGGTCGATACAGAGTAGCCAGAGCAAGAGATACGATAGATTTCTTTTGCATATCTGACAGTGTAACATTAAGCAGAAGTATTTCGAATGATTTAAACCTGTATGCTGTTTTCTGGGTAACATTGAGAATATCACTATATATTGTTGCAACACCTCCCCACGACCAGTCTAACGAGGCTCATGTTTATAACAGTAGTTTGGTGGAGCAGACTCATTTAGACCAATATAATCATTTGGTTTTAGCCAGGTTTCAGTCAAGCAGAGTACATCAAAACTATTATCTGTGATCATTTCATTTACAATAACTGCTTTGGGTGTGAGTGATCTAATGTTTATGAGCCCAAACTTTAAAAATTGTTTTTGTTCATTTATTTTACATTTTTCTGGTTTAATCACGATAAGATTTTTTCTTGATCCTACATTAAATTTATATTTTGACCTCACTATTCACAGAAATAGAAACAGAAATAGTCTTAATAGATTGGATAGCACACGTACTTCTAACGTTTAAGCGGGCAGAACAAAAGCCATCATAGCAGTTATTTGAGAATTGGCTTACTAGTCAAATGGAGTGTAGAGTCCTGAAGATGTTGTCCGAGAGGAGATCCGCTCCGACTCTGCTGGGGTACAGGCCATCAGCGCGAAAAAGCCTAGGACGCTCCCAGAAAAGATTCCAATTATTAACAAAGAGCAGTTTCTGTTCTTTACACCATGACAATAACCATTCATTTAGTGCAAAAAGTCTACTGAACCTTTCGTGTCCTCGTCGATATGTGGGCAGTGGTCCTGACATGATGATTGTCGCCGCGGGCGTCGTGCTGCGAACCGTCTCGATCAGGCTCCTGAAGTCCCTCTTCAGCGTCTCCGTCTGCTGCTGCGAGTTGTCGTTAACCCCGGCGTGAAGCACGACCACTCTGGGGCTCTCGTCAGCCTTCAGGGTCGCGGGTATCTGCGCAGAAACATCGAGAACACGAGCACCAGGGAAACAGTGAGTGTGCACTTTACCTTCGGCTAACGTAGCACGGATGTGTCGGACGATGGAGTCTCTGACGATCAGAGCATCGCGTTCCGTCTCGCAGAGGGGAGCGAAGCGGTTCCGTGTGGAGATCTCGAAGACCGGAGGGGGAGAAGTCGTCGCCTGGGGTCTGACTCGCGTCCTCCGCTGCGAATGCACCCAGGGTCTGTGGTGTCCCGGTGCCGGAGTGAAGGACATCTGGGCAGATCACGTCCTGGGTGCACCGGGCCTGTGCAGAGAAACACACAAGGTAGAGGTGGTGGGACTGTTAATAGTGCTCTGCATAATTACCCTGGCCTTGTGAACGTCAGCCCGGGAGGTTTCCAGCACAGCTCTCCACTCTCTCAGCTGGGCCTGCCTCTGCTCCAGGACCCGAATCTGCTTCTCCACGGCCTCCAGCTCGAGCTGCACCGAATGCAGCTTGAACGTGTCGTCACCTGCACTCAAAGGTAGACAAACATCCGCCATTAAAGCAAGTATCAGTGAGTCAAGCAATTGTAATGTGTGTGACTAGAGTATTAGCAATGCACGCGGGTTTAGCGACAACCACGCTGGCGATGCTAATGGGCTATAAGCTACTAGCGGACTCGGGAAGTCAAAATAAAACTAGTGATAACAAGGCGCTCTGATTGTTTTTGTTGTAGAATACGATAGAGAATATATTCACACGTTTATAGAAACAAAAATGATGGTGTATAAAATAGATTTCAATAATAAAAAATAGACGATAAAGAAATAACGTGACAGAGCTCAAACTAGAGTCATACGGCAGCAACAAACAGGAAGTGACATATGTCGTTGTGCAGCAGGTATATCTGTTCTTCTCAAGAGAGAACATTCTCTTGGGCGATACATCTCAGGGTCACAGGCTTCCGAGGCGAGTGCCAGAGCACTTCTGTAGCCAGGTCAGTTTGCCTTTCCCATGGAAGTGGGTCAGGATGAAAGGCATTCTGCTGTCCGTTTACATGCCTCCTGAACACAGTCCAGCCTTTGCTGGTAAAGGACATGGAGGAGACTGAGAGTGTAGGAGAGGGTGAGACACCAACCATCGGAGCCAAAGCAGAAAAAAAAATACCTCACACTCACGAAAAAAAGAAAAAACAGTGGGTCCAAATCCCCCATCTGTGGGCCTGTCGTTTTGCATAAGTCAGGTATGTGTTTGTGGATGGGGATGGCTCATAACTCTCCGCAGGCTGATATTAAATCCGTATGCGCAGAGACGTGCCCCCGGACAGTAATGGATTACCTGGCCCTGATTCCCCTCCCAGCCCAGCCTGGCTTGGCTCAGCCCACCGACCCCGACTGTCTGGAATGTGACAAGATAGCGGGAGGCTGCCAGGGCTGCTGGGAGGCCAGATTTATCTTGCTCTGCGCTGACAGATGATAAAAATGTCAGGCCACGATGTTTTGACCGGGTCGCCAGCCGGAAGGCCTGCACGCCGGACAGGCCACCAAGAGATATATACACATCTGCACAACTATACATATCTTCACTATCACTCGATCACCTGACCTCACCTTCAAGGCTTCAGATACAAATCTGTAGCCTGATCTTTTCATTTTTCTGGCCTCGCTGCCTGAAAAACACCTCAGGTAGAGCGCTTTGGTCCTCTGCTGCATCTTTCATGAACGCTGATAACATTACAATGCGTGTGATAACACCATTCCTACACACACCACCCCCACTCGCAGGGCCTAACAATACGTATGGCTCTGGGCCAGTTTGAGTAAGTTTCGTGCCAGTTGACAGAACTGTCACTTCCAGCCTATGTTTGTTGATCATGTGTCATTATGCCTTGCAAACCTAACCATTTGGATTTCTGGGAGATATAGAACATTGCGGATTGTGCTAATTTAGATATGTCTTCAAGGTAACGTTACCTTGCTGGCCAACATTGATTAGGTTTTAGTGAAATATGAGTATGATGAATAGCATTTGAAGCATCAGATTGACTGGGGTCCGAATTCTAAATAAATTGGTTCTGCTCTGTATGCTATCGTTTTCCAGCAATATATATATATATATATATATATATATATATATATATATATATATATATATATATATATATATATATATATATATATATACATACATTTTCTGTATTTAAAGACCAAATGTATGTTCCATATGTGAAATGAGAATTAGATCAATCTTTATCTAAAGATTATCTCCCATAATAATAATAATAATAATAATAATACAGCTATACAATGTAATGTAATTCTGTGACCTTTCATGAATACAATTTTTTTTTTTAAACAATGGAATACACATATACACATAAATGTAGCTCTGAAAATGTGTATGTTCTAATATTAGATCTAATGTAATAATAATCCAAAACAGATAAAAAATAAAATAAAAATCAACTAAAGTCGGGGGGAAAATCCTCATATATGCACATACAAGCACACAGATAGTCTTTCAGTTTTTCCAGCACAGGATGTTGAGTAAAGGTCAAGGTTGTCTTTAGCACCTGCTTGAGTGATTCATTGTATTCTTCCTCCATTTAAAGACAGAGATAAACAGAGATACTGTGTTCTTTAAGAGCCTACTTGGCATCAGGCCAAAGTCCACAGGCTGTGTCCACGACAACGGAGAGATGAGCCTTTGAAAACCAACCAGCGGCCCAATTATGTCCTCCTGAAGCAATTATGCCCAATGACACCAGCTTCGCCCCATTCCAGATGCCCTCCCCAGCCTTAATTACGTATGCTAATGCCGAACCCAAGTGACATCACTAAACCTGTTTCTGCCAGTGGTAATAAATCACCAATTTTAATAAAAAAATCTGTGCAATGGATTAGCTCACCCAAAAATGAACATTCATTCACCATTTACCACCACTTTATAGTTCTTTTATGATACATTTGCATCCTTTTTTGAAAAAACTTGAAAGACTCAGTCCCCATTTATTGTAACTGTATGTAAAAGAACAACCAGCACAACCATCATAATTTCTCCATTTGTCTTCAACACAAAGAAACAAAGTCAAACAGGTTTGGAACTACATCGTTATATGACAAAGCTCATTCCTGGGTGAACTAAATTACAGGTTTGCCAGCATAGGTCATCTGCCATCTTGCGTCAGCTGGAGGTTAGATGAAAGGCACCCGGATTCGACCCACCTTGGCCCGCCACAGTGAGCTGAACCTAAAGGAGGGTGAGGAGATGGTGTGCCCACCAATAGGTCTGGCCCGCTGCATTTAATGATATTTAAAAGAAAAATATGCCAGTGTGATGGTTTAACACTGATTGATAAGGCTGCCAGAGGAAAGTAGATAAACAAGCAGGTGATGGATTTGCTGCTCTCAAAGTGAAGACATTACGCTGCTTGCAGAACCTTGTGCCAGACACCTAGGAGCAGTGGGTGGCCGGAGGTTAGCCATTTTGTGCCCACTCAGTAATGCAGCTTTAATCACTCCTTATATTTCCAGTTAAAAAGGAGGCTTAATGAGCCAGTTTCACAAGCCCAGAGAAACTGATTATTATCTGAGAATTCCTACTGAGTTGGTGTTTGTCCAACTCTCCCTCTGCCTTTCACTCCATATCCTCTGCTCTCTCAGTAGATGGTGCTGTTGGCCTTCTGAAACCCAGCGGATTGTTGTCAGAGTAAAGTGCCAAGTGGCTTTATGCTAGCATATTTTCTCCCTCCTGTCTTTATCATCAGCATGTGTGTGTGTGTCTGTGTGTTTTCACTACAGAATAAGTGTAAGAGTTCTTCAAGTGTTTATAGAGTTTGTACTGCCAAACCTATCACAACATACGAGTGCACAGTCAGTAGTATCGCAGCTCTCGGCCCATTTATAACAAGTGCTAATTTAGGTATTTCTGTAAGGTTGCTTTTTACACAATTGTAGAGAAAAGGAGATATTTTTCTGTCATGGTTACAGACCCAAATCTTGTTGTTTAACATAATTTATGTCAATTTTAATTGTTGATGAGTCACATGGCACTGTCTGTCTCTGATCTGTCTACAAGCATATGCTACTGAGCCTTTCTCTCCTCTCTCAGGGCTTAAAAAACATCGCACAGAGCCTGACTGTCTTTCTGTCTCTCTCTAGGCTAACAGAACAGCTGTAGATATCACAAAATGGCTAAACTTAATGTTGCCAATGTGTGTGTGTGTCCATTCATTTTGCCGTGGTTTTGTGCATTTTGTACATTCCAGGCTGACAGACACACTTACTAATATGCCTGTGAACGTTTCTGCATGTGTGAAGCCTGCAGAGTGTGAGGAAGCAACTTTTCAGGAGGCAAAGGCACAAACTGTGAAGAGATGGGCTTAATTAAAATCCACATGAATATGCATGAGACACTTGTACGGTTCCAGTAATTATATATTGAAAAAAGGTTTCATGTGCTAGTGAGACGCTGGCATAAGTATTCTTAAGTGATGTCTAATTCCAACACGCCGCACAGCACTGATAGGAAGGGAGATAGTAAAAATTCTCCTTTAGAGAGAGAGAGAGAGAGACTCAAAGAAAACAGAAAGAGTGCTGTAGATTGTGGAGGTTAAGGTGTTTGTAAAAAAACATCGTAAAACACTGATGAATATTTGAGCGAGAAAAACACCCACAATTTATGTTAACAAGATGCAACAGTTCACAAAATGATCAGTGCTCATCACACATTATTCAATTCCAAAAAAACTCCACTATCACAAAATACCTAAAAGACAATCTGAATATCTACAAGCATTTACAGGAGACATATCTGCCCACTCAGTCTCAGTATAGCACAGAAAATTTACTACAGAAATTCAAAAAGCACACTACAGTATTTTTTTTTTTTTTTTTTTTTTTTTTTTTTGCTGCTCTGCATGGAATTTTACTTGGATAGTGACACCTAGTGGTGTGGATACAGTATCACACAAAAGTTTGGTTTCAAGTGACACTATAGAAATGCTTTATTCAAGGTCATTCATGATGAATTTATTCTGTGAATGAAAGAGTTTGATAATAGTATGTTTACCAGATAATAAAAAGCTTGATATAATATCTCAAGATGGCCACCCCAATGATGCGATCCACTCCATAAAACATAAATCTCCACTCCATAAGTAAGAATAAAATCGCTTTTATTAGGCTACTAATATGTTTTTGTGAACGTAGATGATTATTCTTTAATAGTTCATTTATTTATTTATATATAATAAAAAAAAAACTAATGAGAAAATTCTTTACCTAGTTTACTTACATTTTGGTATAAAAAGGCATTATTTTTGGATAACTCTGCAATGTTAATTCAAAAACTGAGGTGCATAAATTTAGATAAATGAGGTCTACGGTCACTCAGTTCCAAAAAAAAAAAAAAAAGAGTTGGCGCTAAAATAGCATAAGGAGATATTTAGATAGATGGATGGAAATTTTTGACCAGGTGGGAAAAACAAGGTGAAAAAAAAAAAATCCCTGAAGAGTATATATATAAAAAAGGTTTGGAGGAGAAGTTTTTATACTCTGTCTGAACAAATTCAGTAAGTTTTAGTCCAATGCAATAATATTAACTAGCATTTTAGGGAAAAAGAAAATCTTAGCTGGGTCAAAATGACCAGAACACAACATGAGAGTTAAAACATGTAAGAAAATGAAACATTCTCTGTTTTAATATGGAGAAAGCCAGGGCAATGCAGAAGAATAGAAAAGAGGGAGTTAAGCTGAAAGAGGCTGTGAGAGAAATTCAAAGAATGATAGAAAAGGAAGTTGGGAATTGCAATGGCAAGTATGATAGGATGGTTAATCACCACTTTGCCCCGCTAATTTTGCATCCCCGTGGCAACAGAGCATGTTTTATTCAACAATTTATTAGATCCCTATCCATTTTGGCACTTAACACGCAGAGTCCACGCCGCTCTGTGATGCACTGTGTCTACAGATCTGCCCGGCAGCGGCACGGGCTGTCTGCAGACCTCCCAGCTATCATTTCAGACCGCCGACAGAACAGCCAAACATCATTACAGACTGTCTACAGACTGAACCAACATCACTGCAGTTTTCCCTTTATGGAATCATTCATCGCTGCAGTCTACAAACCCTCCAAACATCACCCACAGAAAAAAAAAAAATGAGGGAGGGAAACGGAGGTAGCATGAGAGAAGGGCTGGGACAGCAGCACTAGGCAGGGTACTAATGGCTCCCCAAGCTGTGAGACACTGGCATTATGCAGAAACATGCTGGCCATATGGAAAAGACAATGAAGTACAGTAATTAAAACAGAACAAAGAGAGAGAGACGCAGTGTGCCATAATTAGAACACTGATTAATCAGCTGATAATTTTACCTTGATTAATGTTCCTGATTTTCTTTTCATACTGACCTGAGCCAGTTGGGTATGGTCCAATTAAATTTAAATTAAGCGGCAGAAAATTCTGCATCAGAATAAGATGTCACAGGACAGGAAAGTATAATTGTTTTAGTGGTATGAGCAAAATGCAAGATGAGACCTTGTTGGGCAAGTGTTCTCAATATGCATGTCAGGCTTGCATAATTGTTTATACTGTACAATATGTGATATTTAACATATTATACATATTATTACTATGTCAAGTCAACAGGGTGATCATCTTGTAACTCCCCATTGTAAGTGCCCCATTGTCAAAGATAATATTTAAAGTTTACAGAATCTGCACGTTTTCAAACTTTATTTAAAGAAATATGAATGGAAATATATATTTAAAATGCAAGAAAATTTCAAATAATTAATTCCATAATTTCAATAACTGAAAATTCTTCAGGGTGTAAGACCAATTAATTTACATTACAGTCATTTGTACCTTTTAAAATTACTTTTAACTCACAAATAGTTCATTCTACCCAATAAAATCATTTAGAGCATGACATAACTAGAAAAACTTACATTCATTACAAAAATGCCCATTTTTTAGGATTGTATTAATTTCCACGACTTTCCCAGGTCTAGAAAACATAAAGTTTCCTCATATATTCAGATTTTCCAAGACAGTGAGAATCCTGGTTCTTAAATAAACATGACAGTTGTTGAGGTAACAAATTAAATACAAATTAACATGTAAACTTACATTATATTTCTAATGTGTTTTAGCTTATATTAATGCTTTATTTATCTTTTTTTTCCACTGCCACTGCCTTTTTTCCTTTATTTTTTTAAATGTCCATTGTTCTGCTTATTATCTCAGTTAAAAACCACGGGAGATCTCGTCTGCATCTCTAGAATATGTGTGTGTGTGTGTGTGTGTGTGTGTGTGTGTGTGTGTGTTTCATAATTTTGGGACTGTAAAGCACTTTGGTCAACGTGTTGTTTTTAAAGGCGCTACAGAAATAAATGATTGATTGGTTGGTTGGTTGGTTGGTTGATTGATTTATTGATTATTACACTACTATTCACCAAATAAATAATCACATGTACATTAAATGTTTATTTAGATGTGTATTATAAGCATCCAGTAAGAAATAAACAGACCATTACAACATAAAAAAGCAACAAGATAAACACTACAACCATTTTACAATAATATTTAAACTGAAGCACTCTGAGGTCATTTTCATTATCTGTGAGACACAAGATGTAGTCCATTCCGTCTATATGAAAAAAGAGAAAGCCAGTCTGCGATGTGAGAGACTTAGAAGAAGCACTGATTTCAGTTACCTGGATGAGTGTTGACATGGATGATGGCGAATATTAGGAAACATCAGATCTCTGTATGATGTGATTAACCGATCAGAATCAAGTATTCCAGAGGGCCATGGAATGTTCATTTAGTTATTCAAGACTATGGAGAAAATATAGAAAACATCAAAAGCTGAATAATGTTGTTCAACAGTTGAATAAAAAAATGATGAAAGCAATAATTGCTGTTGCAAAAATTTGCTGTTTAAAATAATATTCAAACATCCTCTCACACCAATTACCTGATCTATTATTCTTTCCAAATCAACTTAGTAGGCTGTATTTCCCTCAAAATATCAATACACCAATGGCTGGCAAGAAAGATGTTATTTAGTACAAACGAGAGCTCCCAGCAGCCTGACTCCCTGCAGGTGGGTCCCCTCAGAGATGCCCTGCTCTGACACCAACTCCTCAATCACAGCCAAAACTAATCTGCCCAATATCACACAATGGCAGGTGCATTTATTCTGTCAATTGAGAGGAGAGGGGAAAACAGTTGGACGGCTAAATGAAAAAGCTGGCTCTCGTGTTCTCTAGTGGCCTCTCTGCGCTTCGCTTTAGTCCGGGCTGGGGCTGTTGGCCAGGCTTCAGTTGACTGGCTGCCGTCCAGCCCCAGTAGAGTCACTTTGGGCAGGCCCTGCCAGCCATGTCAGTGTGCCAAAGTCTCCTCCACCAGCATTAGTGGAGGGCACCGCTACTGTCACCAGAGCCCCAGCGGACCCGACCTGGAGCACTGTGTTAATTCACTTAGATCTATTTAAAAGCAGACGACAGCTCCGTTACGGATGGAGAGGTGACAAGGGCAGCTGTTCCCTTGCACACATACACAAACACTGCTGCAAACATTCAAACTACTGTACATAAGGCTTGCGTGTTGACAAAGCATGCAGATCGATGTGCTGTATACAGTGACCACAAAAAAGATACATGAATCTAGATCTATATTTATATTATTATCTATATTTAAATATTATATAAAATATTTATATTAGTTTTTACTGTATTTTTGATCAAATAAACGCAACCTACCATAATAGACTTCTTTCAAAACTGTTGAAAGGTAGTGTATCAAGCTATTCATCTACCAACCAACTACTGTTCAAAAGTAAGGTGTCAGTTAGTCTTTTATACTAGGTTGCATTTATTAGATCGAAAATAAACTTAAAACTGTAATATGATGTAACACTGTTACAAAGCTGCTTTCAATTGCAATACTATTTTCAAATGTAATTCATACCCGTGATGGCAAAGTTGAATTTTCAACAGACACATAAACCTTTTTGATGAATGGAAAATGATTTAAAACAGAATAAATAAAATAAATAAGAAAAAATAAATAAGAACTATGTAAATGTCTTTACTGCCACTTCTGCTCAATTTAATGGATTATTGCTAAATAAAAACATTATTTTCTTTTAAAAAAACAAACAAACAAACAAAAACAGTGCAATGCAATACAATGACATTAATTTTTAAGTGCAGCTTAAGTGTCCAAAAGTGTCCAAATACACATGTATGATCTCTTTAGGGCAAAACAGAACGGTAAAAGTAACCCCTGATGTACACGCTATAAATCCTAATTCAACCCAAGTCATAAATTGAGCAGCAGAAAACTGAGAATTGAAGAGAGAAAAAGTGGCATAAAGAGATAAAGGAAGGGCCTCCTGTGATCTTGATATATGAGCTTTGTTAAATTAACGTGTGGTTTCCAATCAACAGAGGCACGCCACAGGGCTTCTCATCAATGCAGACAGAAAAAAAGAACCTCATCTGTAGCAGTCGAGGAGGGATAAGCTGGGAAATCATCCAAATTTTGACTCACAAGTTTATACGCAATGACCCACTCCTGATGGAGGCCTCCAAGCTCATCTAGGCCCTTTATCTTCTCTCTGGTGGGACCCCAGCACCATCTCCATTGGACAGGGCCTGTAATTGACCATTAAGGTACGACAAACATTTTTCAGTTATCTCCCAATGACAATAACAGCAATAGTACATGACAACATTCCATTAGTGTTCAATTTGAGTGCAGATGGGCATGCATATGATTGTGCATGTGTGTGCGCGCGCGGAATACGATGAGCACGGCGTAAACATAAAGAAATATCTGCTGCTTTTAACATGTCTTCACACGTTGGCTTCTTTTGTTTCCGCTCTAGAAATGAAACCAAAATAGGCAGAAGCTAGGTAACACGCAAATGTTTAACTATCACTTCTACGTCTGATGTGCCGTGAGCAATGAGACCTTGCCTCTGTCATATGCTGTGTTTAATTATATGGAAACTTTCCTTTCCTGAGGCCACGGCAGCGTAGTGTTTTGACAAGCTGTCCCTCGCACTGACAACGCTTCTCATGGATGATTTGGGATAAACTACACTCAGACATAAAAGATTAGTCCATTAAGAGCAGCAAACGGCGCTGTCTCATTGATATTCAATGGCGAGCTAGTGGTAAAACAGATTATCGGTTGATGGAGCCTTCATTAATTCAGTTCAGTCGTCGGGTTGCCCGTGTCCTGTTTGCTTCTAAAACACCACAATTGTTACTAATCTAATAAAATCATGATATGCAATGATACAATAAATAAACACTTGAATGTCTCTGACTATGACATAAGCCGACAGCAATGAATTGGAAATAAGGCACAAAACCGTAGTAAAAAATGTCGTAGGATCTATCTATTTGACTGGACTTGACATATCTATGAACAGGTGCACAGTTATCTCAGAAGTAAAACGAAGAGAATTTGCCCATTTCAATGCCTGTGTTAAAACAAAGTATAAACTACATTGTGATTCATTCAGAGCTGTTCCAAAAACTTTGATCAGGAGAAAAAAAAACCGTACGCAACACGCATCCCAGTACACATTTAGCTCTGATTGTGCGAGACATTTTTCTTCCATGGCCTTTTTGATATTCTAATAACAGTCGGTGAGCTGGACGCAGGTGTGGTGTTCTGGGCAATAACAAGGCCTGAATAATTACCGCCGCCATATCCATAACAGCCCCAAAGCTCAGAAGTGTATTCAGTCTGTGGAGCCCCTTCTCTCCGGTGTGGAATCCGCCCCTTCGATGGTAAATGGCAGAACTGGGATCTCTTCCAGATTTAGTGCTGCCCAGTTAGAGAGAAATAAAGCTGGCAATCCTCAGGAGAACTCTCTAATGTCTCTGTTAATTGTGAGTTATGGGTAAACATTGCAGGCTTGCCGAGGTCAAACCTGTCAGCAATAATACTTTTCAGGAGGAATTTACGAGATGGCCCTGTTTATTCCGCTATAAAAGGAAGTAACAGAAGGAATTAGACACGGTTTGTTGTTGTCGCTTCTTTTTGCTGTTGTTTGCTAATGTCAGTCACTCTTCCAGTCATCTCCTGATTCCCATTACGCAGAGAGAGCTACTTATCTACACAGTGTGACAGTGCCAGTCTGGCTGGATGAGGTACTTGGGCACAATGCGGTGGAGAACGATCTCTCACAAACATGTCCGACAAGCACAGAAATAATGACAATTCAGAACTTTAGCCTCATTTGCAAAAACCTGTTATTCATGGGTCAGTGACATGGCACTCTTTTTTTTTTGTCACATCTGTTCATTTATACCAAAAAACATTTAAAATCCAGTTAATTCATACAATGAACTGAATGCACTGCTTGATGAACAATTTAAATGAGCAATTTAGTTAGCTTCCAAGTTAAAATTAATGTGACTGAATGAATGAATGAATGCATGAATGAATTATTTTTTCTTTGATGGGGAAATATGAAGTGAAAAATGCCAGTGTCAAACTATCCTGATATGATAAAATAAGCAAAAAATAAAATTATTTTATTATTATTATTTCTCAGAAAATTTATAATGTAATAACTTGTCAGTCAACTCAGTCATGTAAATAAATAAATAAATCAATATTAAGAGTAGCTAAACTGAAATGTTACTTGGAAATGGTTGGTTCAGATGCTTTTGAAAAACATTTTTTTTTTAAATCAAATGAAACCACATGTGCCAAGTTCTTAGAAATGTATCTGTATATTATTTAACTCTTTAAAAAAAGTTTTCATTATAAAGGACACTCGTGGGCCTTTGCTGTGCTTACACTTTCATACATAAACATCTATGGAGAAAAAAAATAAAAAGTCTTGGCGTCCATATTCAAAGCAGACCTAAATTCTCACACAAAGAGCATTTAGGTGTGATAAATGTTAGAGACCAAGGGACTAACGTGAAGCCTTGAATTGTGTTCTTTGAGGAGGCGAGGGCTGTACGATCCCTCTAGACTGAACCAGATAGAGAGATCTGGGGATGTATGGTTATTAAGGGAACCGGTTCTTGGCACTCTTTCGCGGGGGCATCCTCTGTGGAAAAGAGTAGAATTAGAGGCGTCCAGATTCAGACCCGAGCCAAAGAGAGGCTCTGTATGAGGTAGCATTACTTTAACAGCTGTTTAAATAGCTTTAATTCCATCGCTGGCTGGGCTACTGGCCACTCACCAGATCACAGAGTCAACAGAGAGCTACTGATATCAAAGCCCTCCACACTTACACTCAAAGCCCAGAACGGACAACTATCTCCTCTCCACCTCCTCCAAAAGAGTCCAGGCCATGCTGGCAGGAGGTGCCAATGAAGACAAGAGCACACGGGGGAGAATTGTTAATAAACCCAAGGACACGGAGTACAAGTTTCTTTCCATCAATCTCCATCAGCTGCGAGACAGCAGACGACAGCATGAAAGACAACAGCCCCACCTTTATTATTATTCTAAAGGAGCTTGATGCAAGGGGTTGGGGGGGGGGGGCACAAAGCACTCTAGTGTGTGGATGTTTGATTAATTTGCTAAATATGTCACCAGTAAGGAAGTACAACAGAAAACATGCATGATGACAAATGTGGGTGCCATGCTACATGATATAAAATGCCTTGTCAATTACCTAACAATAATAAATCATAATGAAATCTTCTGCAGACGTAAGGTTATTGTGAATCTTAAGATAAAACTCATCATGAATCCATACCAGTGTACTAATGAATGCAGGTCGGGTAGGATGGTCGACTATCAAACTAATCAGTTACTGAGGATGGCTAGTTAAAAAAATATATAATATAATATAGTATAATATAATATAATATAATATAATATAATATAATATAATATAATATAATATAATATAATATAATATAATATAATATAATATAATATAATATAATATAATATAATAAATAAACAAACTGCAGTGCTGTAAATGCCAATTTTGAGAAGTGAGTTTTAGCATGCTATGTTTAGCATAATAAAAATATCAGTTAGCATACTAAAACCTTCTCAGAGAATCTTTAAATTCACTTAAAGTTGTGGTGGAACAGAAGTAGCGATAAATATTTTATTCCATATTGTGGTGTACATTCCCCGGGTGCTGGATATAGCTGTCCACTGCTCCAGGTGTGTGTTCACGGTGTGTTCACTTCTCACTGCTGTGTGTGTGCACTTGGATGGGTTAAATACAGAGCACCAACTACTAACAAAGCCAACAAAACTCAACACTGCAACCTTTAGCCACTTTCACATTCAAGTGAAACAGGTTATTGAAAAATGTAGGATGGGAACTGGGTTCTACCCATTGGTTGTAGATTGGATGGATGCAGATTAGAATGTGAATTTGCAGTCGATTGTAAGAAAGGTGTGGTAATAAATGACTATATTATTATTATATTATGACTGGAGAAATCCCTCATATGTAACAAAAGAGAGGTTATGAAATTTTCATCATCAGTTCCACCATCAGTAAAAATTTACTTCAACATTATCTTGTTTTTGAAATTAAAACATTATCACTGCAGTTCAAATGTACTGTACTTTTTTATAAAACCTTCATAGATGATTTTGACAGCCACACAAAATATACATACATTTTCAGAAATTATATATAAATTTTATTTCCTCTTTGTGGAGATTTTTAACACTCTCCATAAAAAAAAAAAAAAAAAAAAGAATTTGAAAATATGTAGTTGTAAATATGTAAATTTGTTTCATTATTTAACAATGTTGGTGTAGCTACAAAGAATCACTAGCTCACCAAACATACACATACAGTGACAGAGAACAGACACAAAGGCATCACCTGCCCGTGTGCTCCAATCTCATAATAATCCAAGAAAACCACTCCATAAGACACCAAACCCTAGCCCCACGTCACCCTGTCACCCACGTGTCCATCACAGGTCAGATTTTCCCAATCTGGCCTTCCTGCCAACCTCCCCACCCCTGAGCCCACATGAAAGAGACACTCAGGCCTCTAAATATATAAAAGATGCAAATGACGCAAGTGACTGACACAACATAAATAATCCATAAAGGCACATGAGAGGGAATGTGAGCAGCAAGACTGACTGTAATGATAAATAATGAATTACAGGAGACGAGCCTTGTTTATTTTGGTGGCTTGTGTGATTCCTCACAGACAAATTATTCCACCTGTGTGACTGAGAGGCAACCGTAACAGACAGTAGAGTGAGGAATACGTTCATCTTCTGTGTCTGTAAGTGTGTGTTATTTCATAACTGCTACCTGCTACACACACAACAATAAATAAATAAATAAAAACAAACAAACAAACATATGCACAGACAAATCATTCCCAATAAGATCAATAACATTCAGAATCAATAGTATTTAGAAAATAATGAATTTTAATTTCATGCCAACTTTCAAGCACCATTATCAGCAGTACTGATAGCAATTCATCAACTTTAAAAATGAAATATTTTTTTTTCCAATTTAAAATCAATCAATTAATCAATCATTTTGAAATTATTATTTTTTTTTGTTACTACAATACAAACTTTGAAATCCTTTAAAAATAAATGATAAAAAAATCTACATCTTTTTCTCTCTCAGATATTTTTTTTATAAGTAAAAATATCTAGTTATTTTTCTTACTTTACAGGGAAACTGATTTATAGGCAATGAACCTTATTAATTGGTTAGATTTATGATTAAAACAAGAAAAACATTTTGCAAATAGGGTAAAAAAAAAAAAAAAATAATGTTAATTACAATTTAATTTTTTTTCCTATAATAAAACATATTGGTTCTCAGTTAAATTGAATTTGTGGAAGGATTTGAATTTGAAGGATGAAGGAAGGATTTGTACTGGAAAACAAAATAAAAACTGAGATTAACATATGTACAAGAAAAAGGCCAGACATAAAGAATCCAAATTCTCACTTTCAAATTGTGAAATGTAGGTGTTAATACATGTAAAATGTTCATGGTAGATGGATATGAATATTGATGGTGATTGAAAGAATATTTCTGCTGTGGAAAACAACCACAACAAAACTTCTCTTCACAGAAATTAATTTGCATCCCAAGGGAGCAGTATCTAGGTAACCACATCAGTCTGTGGCTCTGAAATGGTGCTGATGGTGACAGTGTTAAAAATGCCCAGTGAAGCACACCTCAAAGACTGACAAACACACACATACACACACACACTTGCCACTCTGTGGCACGTCACTACTATCTTGGACACCCGGAGGTGTGAACCACGCATTAGGCTGAGAAGCAGAAAAACTGTGAAATGTCCATACAGAATTAGCAACAGCAATTAGTGGCATTTCAACACAAGGATGAAAAGAAACAGGCCGGACCTTAAAGACCCTCATCAAGCAGACTGACAGCTCTGAGACAAGTGTGCCGAGTGGAAGGGATGTAAAATGGCAAAAGCCAAGTTTTACACTGCTTTGTCTATGATCTCGTTAACCAAATTAGTGACAAGAATGTTTATTGACAAAAGATTATTTGATTTCATCCAAGACTAAAAAGACTCATCATGGTAATGTTAAAACACACTTGACTTGATTAAATGTAACCAAAAAAAAAAAAAAAAAAAAAAAAAAACCTGCAAGAACTGATCTAATAACAGTAATCTAATAATGATCCAGTAGTGCAGTTGGACCTGCATTTTTGTTTGCATGGTATTATGTTCACTGAAATGCATGTATGCAGAAAATTAATCACATATATTCACAACATAAACATAATATTACACAACTTGCAAATAAGCTACATGCTAGTCAGAATATGAAAAGTTGTGAACATGTTATTGCATTGTGTGTAGTGTGTTGTTATGGCAACATTATAGCAATAACATTCTAAAAAAAAAATTAAAATTCATGACAGTCTCTAAAACGAGTGATGAATTGTAACTGTAACTGTACAAACAGTCATTATATGCAGTATAGCCATTATATTATTTTAGGAGCTTAATGTGATGTATTTTTAAAGGCAATATTTTTAATGTGTGTTTGATAGGCTTTAATGAATGATATAACTGATTAATATAGATATAAAAAATAAGTAATTTCCAAGCGGAAAGAAAGAAAGAAAAAAACAGGACATTTATACTTTTTTTCAGCAAGGATTGAAGTAAAGATTAAAGTAAAGACATTCATGTTACAAAAGATTTCTATCTAAAATAAATGTTTATTTTGACCTTTCTATTAAAAGAATAGAAGAATAGAAAAACAGTGTCATAGTTTTATATTAAAAAACAATAAAACTGTTTTCAACATTGAGAATAAGAATGATATATTAGAATAGGAAAATATTTAAATTATAATATTTTTTCTCAACAGTTTCTTACTTTCTTAACTGTTTTGTGTTTTTGACCAAAGTTTAAAAAAAAAACTAAATCCTAAAGACCCCCAAATTGCATATATAGTTGCATATATCTGACACTTAGTAAAAAGACATTTTTGCACATTACTGACCAAAACAAATGCCATTTTAATTTTAATTATTCAGTAGTACATTAGTCAATGTAAGTAAAATGGACTAAAAAAAACAATATGCCAAAATGAAATATAAACTAAATGTAAAATACATTTTCATTAAAAGTCTGTGTAAAAACACTATTTCTAACCAATTATTCTTAGCTAAGAGCAGCTAAAGAGCTCCTGACGAGAAAATGGAGTCGAGAGAAACAGAGACTAACCAGATGCATCGAGCTGATGAAAAAAAAGACAAAATTTAAAAGCCAACACACACAAAAAGAGGAGCAGCAACTCCAGTAAGAAAAAAAAATGGGGGCGTGTGTGGAATAAATCTGAAAAGAGAAGCATTTGAAAAGAAAGCATGCATGCGGGGGTTTCTGAAAGAAAAAAAATAACAGAGACAGAGAGAGAGAGAGATGGTGAGAGATTAAGAGAGGAAGAGAGTGAATTCCATCAACAGAGGGGTGAGATGATGGGGGGATATGGGACAGTGGAGGGAGGGGGCACATCTTGGAAGGGCAGAGCAAAGCGGGCACAGGTGACTGTCATGTGTGATGATTATTATTACTGTACACCTGCTCCTCCACACTAATTAACTTTGGATATGCAAATCAGCCCTATTGCATCATGGCCTCTCTCTCCTCCCCTACAGATAAGAGGATGTTCAGCTGCTGGATTTAATTAGGATAATGAACGGTCGGACCGCTGAGGGAAAGAGAGAGGAGGAGGAGAGGGAGAAAGGGATGAAGAGAGAGAGAAAAGAAGAGGGAGAGAGGTAGAAGAATGAGAGTGAAGCTGGATGAGACGGAAAAGGAAGAAATATGTCAAGGGAGAGGCAAAATTAGACAAAAGATAGAAACAAAGAAGATGATGAGGGGGAAAAGTCTGGAGTTTTGATTGAAAGAGAGATGGATGGAGGCAGAAAAAGAAAGAAAAGTGAGGGCGGGAGGGCCGTCCCCACACAGAAACCCCTCCCCAGCTTGAATTCGAACAATTCGTTTGAAAGAAGAACAAACAAACAACAAATAATACACTGAAGAGTGCTCTGACATACTTTTACAGATCGTACTTACTAATGCACACACTTTCTATCATGCTCTGATGTCTCGTTGGGGGTGGGTTCGTTGAGCCTACAGAGCTCTGATGGGGCTGGATTGATGAGATCTTTGGGGGAGGACTGGAGCGAGGCTGCGGAGGAGACAGCAGGTGTTCTGACAAGGACAACAGCTCTTGTGCCTCCATGCCAAAGGAGAAGCACAAACTCTAGGGCTGACAAGCTACACCAGGCCTAGACTGCGCTGGACAGAGCCGTCTCCCGTTAGCCAGGTACCTGCTGCAAAAACAAACCTATCAGAGTGACACGTCCGCATTTCCAAACAGCCGAGTTCAGGACCTCATTGTCCAGTTTTATAGCACTGGCTTTCTTTTTAATAGCAAATCAGCTGATGAATTGACGGGCTGCAGAATGATAGTGTTGCCGGGAGTTTAGAGATCTGGTGCTCAGACTAATTGCCCTGTCAACACCAGGGCTGGAAATAGCCCTATCTCTGAAATGGCAAGAGAGAGGATGAGACTGAGACCGAGACCGAGAGGAAAACGAGAGAGATGGAATGATAGAAGGAGAGGAAGAGAGAGATGATGTGTGTTAAAGGGTGAGAGAGGAGGAGATGCCATTAGTTTCCACTCTCTCTCATTCCGCGTGACACACAAAGCATTTCACACACACACACACACACACACACACACACACACACACACACACACACACACACACACACACACACACACACACACACACACACACACACACACACACACACACACACACACACACACACACACACACGCACACACAGAAAAACAAGGTTTTTCTCAAGGATTTATCATGGGACTTTCCATCAACTTCTATTGTTTTCATACTGAGCTTATAATATTTTGCATATACAGTAGTTCACCCAAAAATGTTTTTTTTTTTTTTTTTTATGTCATCATTTATATAACACAGACAAAAGTGGAAAAAAGAAACATGATAATAAACTGTGCCCTAACAGTTATTAAATATGTCCAATATGAAAATTGCTAGTTGCTGTTAACTGTAAATATGTAAAACTGTTATAGGTTACGAGAAAAATGAGAACCAATGACATTTGAATGCACTGTCATCAAACTTCGCTGAAAGTGCACATCTATGTGGGATATTTTTATATACACAAACATGAATAAGAGTTGTGGGCAATAGCAGAGGGGGAATTTGGTGAATATCAACTTAAATACAGTCTTTTTCTTCATACAAAACTATCATATATATATATATATATATATATATATATAGCTTCAGCCAGAAAAAAAAAGGATTTTGGGGGTCAAACATGCTTGAGCACGTCTTGGCATATAGTGCAAACTTTTGAACTTTTATTATACTTTTATTTTATGACATTCTAAACCTGTAACTTTCTTATGTGGAACATGTTATTATTTTTTTTTAATACTGTCCATACAATGGAAGTCACTGTTTGGTTACTAACATTCCTTATATTCTTTTGTTCAGAGGAAAATGATATATACAGGTTTGGAATGACATGAGGACATGACAGTTTTCATTTTTAGGTGAATTATCCCTTTTTTTGAGATTTTTTAGCCTTTGGAAAAAGAGCGGAATGAACTTGCTGCCAAACTTTCCAATTTGAGTTCCGTGAAAGAAAGAAATGGAACAATGTGAATAAATGAAGCCAGAATAGTTTATGGATGAATTATCTCTTTAAGACATTTAACATGTTTATTAACAAGAGGAAAATAGCTCTACTCTGCATTCTGAGGAACATCTGATGACAGCATTATTTGAATGTTTTCAGAAGTTTCACACCAACGAACTCACTATTACAGAAAAAAAAAAAAAAAAAAAATGATATATATCATCAGCATATGCTTAAAAACAATGTTCTAATCAGAATTCCCGAAAAAACTCATACTTAAATTTCACATCAAAGCACTGACGTAGCAATAGCCCACATGAAAAGTGGATTACTCTGTATCGTTATAAAGTGGAAAAACTCTTGATGATGAGTCTGTTAAAGATCTGCTGTTATTGTTCTGCAGGAGGAAGATGGTTCAGATTGCCTTGCACCGCTGCCTCTCCTGAGCGACCTGCAGCCTGGAGTTCCTCTCCCCCACTTTTAATCTTTTTGCTTCAGGTGATTGATTGGAAAAGGAATGAGCTGTTTATTGGATGCAAGGGAAACAAATTGCTGTTTTAAGTGTGTTGCCTTGATACCAGACATGACTTAAGATGAAGCATCTAACTCGCTCACTCGTTTTTTTTTTCACCATCTCTCCCCGGTGTGTGCTATGCACAACCTTCATTTGGAGAGCTGCCAACGCAATCCCACTTTCACCCGCTGCATAAGTGTGCACTCTCACATAGCAGCCATTTAACATGGCATCTGTTTCAGATGCCTTTTATCAACCTATAAAATCAGCCCTTAGGTTTCCTGTGCACGCAAACGAACTTGTGATCTGGGTGAATGGTGGATTTCACTTTGTAAATAGAACTGTAACCATCCTGAAGTCACTCCCAAATAATCAGAGATTTGATCGCAGAGTGAAAAACGGGGGACGCAGAAACACTGATAGCCAGTCAAGGGTTATCATACGGGACAACTGCTGTCAGCTTAGCCATACATTCATTAACACATGTTGGCAGATTTCATGACTACTCAACATATAGCTGTCTAGACACCTTGATGGTCTTGGATAAGAGCCAGATCTCCCACATTACAGGCCTTGTTGTGTGAAGGACATATGGCGCCATCTTGGCATGTGCTTGGCGTGCACTGTGAGGGCATGGTCCACCGCGGACTGGCCATAATTACACAGCAACGAACAGAAAACGACTGGAGATAGACAGAACTCAGGATAACAGGCCCATTACGACTACTGATAGAACTTTTCCTCACAGAATTGCTTTAATAAGAATACAGGCTGTAAAACTCAACACTCTCTCTTTCTCACACAACACGCATGCCAAACAACAACAACAAAAATGTAAAAAGTTCATATCACAGCTTGCTTCACATCCCAATTCCATGAATTGCTTTAATAAGAATTTATATACATTTGTATATCTCTAAAGTTGTTCATATTATTTATGTTTGAGATGTTGTTAATGTCAATATTGCATGTTTCAGTATATATATAAATATTAATGTGGTAAAACCACACTTTACGTAAACTACACTACCATTCAAAGATAAAAAAAAAAAAAGAAAAACAGTAAAACTGTGAAAACAGTAATATTGTGAAAATGTGAAAATGTCACGGTTCATTTAAGAAAACTGCACCTGCTTCTACTGAAGTCACATTTTCAACTAATCATATATAGACAAATGTGGAAACTTTTCAAATAGGCGTAAGACCTGCAACAACTTTGGCAAGGTTATAACAATCCCTCGTGCATTTAGATTAATCACAATGTCATTGTCAATCAGAACACCACCAGTTTTACGTTCATCAGATTTATGAGAAAACTCCTGCCTTTCCCCCTCCTTTATTTTATTCTTTTACTGCTTGAACGAATGTGCCCGTTCTCTGGAGGAAAGTGCCACGTGACCTACTTAATGACAATCTGTCTCCATGCTCACATTTCTCCACTCGGCTTATTTATTTGATAAAGTGCGATGTCTTTCCTTTTGTTGCCCTTAATCGGAGCTTAACGTCTTTACTCTGAGATCAATAAACTTTATGAATTATTTTGCCGCCGTCTATTTTTATGGTTCCTTTTGCTCATTAGCATGGCTGGCTTTATTAGCTGAGGCTGCCAGTGTCTTTAGCAGGTCCTGTGTTCCTTAGGTACAGTAAATATCACTCATGTTGTAATTAATATGCACACCCTCAGCACTAATTAAAACACAGACCCCTCCAACCAGCTGGGCCCAAGCAGAAAGAGCGGCAGTCGTGCCGTAATGAACTTGTTGTAAATGTGAGCCCAGCCATCGGATATCATATCCCTAGGAGCTGACAGCATGCAACGGAGGGAGAAAGTAATAAGATCCATGAACTTGTTAATACCCAGCCAACCATCCAGAAGCATACCCCCACCATCTCTGAAAAGAGAGGATATTTTAATGACACATCTCTAATTAAAGCCTTACTTTATCTCTTGTGTTTGCTTAAGAGAGATTGAACGACAGCGAGAGAAAGACTGAGAGAGGAGACAGATCTCCAGCAATGAAATAAATGTTCAAATCATAACTTTGTTTAAAGTGAAAAATTACTTCCAAATGAGTTGTAATGGAAGCATATAGTAGACCTGCTATATGCATATCTTTCTCATGCATTAAACTGAAATATCTCTAGAGTTAATTAACACAGAGAAAGTGAATACACAGAGGTTTAACCCAATATATTAAAATGCTAATTATAACTCTACATAGAACGGCAAGTCAATACAATCCATTAAAACATTTTCATACAGGGATTACATCCCCTTGGTTTTTCATTAGTATAGAAAGTTTACTTTCTGTGTATATCGTAGGCGACCTCTCTCTAATGACCTCCCCCCTTACAGCCTAATGTGTTATAAATGTATCTTAGATCATTGCGCAAACAGTGGGAAAGGTCAAGGCTATAAAAGAAGAACAGCGGAGAGTCGGAAGAAAAACCACAAATGTTCACAAAATTTACTTCTCACCACTAGTCTCTGCTGTTGGATCACTTTTCAAGCCTGCTCTCTACAACCCACACAAACCTGCCATCCTCTGCCCTGAAAATGTTTCTGAGTTTGTTTGAAGACTTGACAGGTTGAGAATGTGTGGATGAGAGCGAGTTCATATAATGCGGTTTTGGTCTTAAGGGAAGACGCATACAGCTATTTAGCTTAGACTTTTTAAAGACATTTCCCTGATAGCACACGGAGACGTCTAATTGACATCTGCATTTACATCTGCAAGATGTAGTTTTTAGAGTGTTTGCTCATCTGCAATACCTCTATAGGACATTTCCTATCAGATGTCAAATTGACATTTAGAAAATGTCTGTAAGATGTTTATGATTTAGAATCCATCATCTTAAAGATGTCTATCAGATGTTTGTACACAGCAGATACTTTCCAGATGAAGCGATCTTTAACAGACATCTTGCAGACACACAGTACGTGTACTATCTGAGTTCATAAGTGCATATAATTTTAGAAAGTACCAATTTAGAGTATACAATCATATAAACCACAATAAATGTTTATGTTTAAGGGATAATTCAACCTAAAGAGAAAATTCTGTTATTTACTCACCCTCATGTCATTCCAAACCTGTAAGACTTTTCTTCTGTGGAACATTTTGTGAAAGTGGAAGTCTATAGTCACCTAAGTTTTGTGTTCTGAAGAAGACAGAAATACAGGTTTGTAACGATACGAGGGTGAGTAAAATGACAAATGCTGAACTATCCCTTTAACTGATTTTCACAGCATTATATTTGCTCAAAACACTGATAATTAATTTCAACCCTCTGAAAGAAAACTTTCATCACCCAAACAAAATGCTAGGAGGTGCTGATATCACAACAGTTTAATTCATGTTGCAGCTAAACATGTGGTCCAAGCTGAAACTAATGAAGTCTTTCTAATTCAGTTATAGTTTATTAATGTCAAAGACACAAGTCCATTAATCAAGTTATAATGCAACTGTGTGCTGAGAGAAATGGCTGGATTTGGTGCTGTAATAAGATCACATACATTTTAAAGGTCTACAATTATCACCGTGGGTTCCTGGGCTCAAGTAAGAACTCCAAAAACGATTTTCATTCGGCACTCATTAATATGCAAACTTATTCAAATGAGATTGTAATTAAGCAACTACTCAGTGGAAACCCTTTTCATGATAATTTATGATAAACTCTGTAGCTGCTTTGATTGAGATTGATTTTTTTGGTGCAGAGAAACTGTCATGAATACAAAACTGATTTCTTCCCCTTTCTCTCATCTGCTCAGGTACAGTATACAGATGCAACATACCCTATGATTATTATGATGTAGACATTATAGAGATATGTTAAGCTAATCTGAATAAATTCATCTGATGAATCTGAGGAGAAATGGAAATCCTATTATTCATGGATTTCAAATGTAAAAACTTTATACAACCTGTTTCCAGGGCCTTAAATACTATAAACATTGTGGTTCAATTAAAAAGTGAAAGGAAAAAAAAAATGAGAGAGAAGATAACTTGAGTATTTTACATTTGATGCACAGTTGAACAAGGGCTTAGAAAAGAAGTAAATGGAGAGTGAGAACATGTGAAGAGACAGAGACAGAAATAGAAAAAGAGGCGAATTATTATAGCCCTAGGGTTTCTGTGTTTCTCATAGCCATTCCCTGCTCTTAACAACCCACTGGAGACCAAATTAAAAAGGACTGTTAACTTATGAGGTTCACAACTGAACCACACACAGTCTAATGCTTGCTAATGCCTTTTGTATGATCTGATGGTACTGAGAGTGAGGCAGTTAAAATAACAAAATTAATGCCCAGCACGGGAGGTCAGAGATAGTTTCTTCACAGATGGACGTTAAAGTCTTAACAGGCATGAAATACAATATTGATTTTATCGTAAAAATTCAAATGACTTTTTTTCTACAGTATACTGTGTAATCATACTCCAACAAATTCATATATAGCGAGTAAATGTTCAGTCATTTATGTGAAAGTGTGGATTTGTTTGTGTTTATCCTTGAGGTGCGGCATCCATAGGAGGAGACAGAACGCACTGAAAGTAGATGAGTTGTGGGTGGATATATGGATAATAATAGGCATCATAATTAAGCAAACCTAAGCGAGCACTTAAGGGATTCAATATCCATTGTTATTAAGGCAGAACATAAAAGGAAAAGGTAGTGCTAAGTAAATAATATTATTGTAATTGGCACACAGGTGAATAATTCAGTGTAATTCTCAAAGCTTGTTAAGGTTCCCTGATGTGTACATCTAGAGAAACTGTATGCCTTTCTACTGTCATTCAACTCACAGATTTGGGCTACTATAAATACCCACAAAGATAAACAGCCGTTGCATTAGAACTGAAGATTGCACATCTATTTTAAATTCAATTTCTCTCTCTAAGTATTTTACTTACACAATATAAGAAACAGTGTGCACATGTAATCTGGTTTTGGTAAAAACATACACTACAGTTCAAAAGTTGGGGGGGAAATCTTAGCAGTGAGATTTATTTATTTTAAATAAATTAATACTTTTTTTAAGCAAAGACAAAGAAATTGATCAAAAGTAACAGTAAAGGCTTTTACACTGTAACAAAAAAAAAATATTATTTAACTTAATAATTATTTGTTACAATGTGAAAGTCTTTACTGTAACTTATCAACAAAAAAATATTAGGCAGCACAACGGTTGTAAAAACTGAAATCTTGAAACAATGAAATACACAAAAGCAACACTGATAATGTGTAAAGAAATGTTTCTTGAGCACAAAATCAGTACATTAGAATGATTTATGTAGAACACAGCTGAATGAACATCAGATTAATAGATTAACAACTTCTATAATATAATTTTAAATGTTTCATTTAAATTTAATATTTAAAAATTACAATATATTTAAAATGTATTTTAAATTGTAATATTACTGTTTTATCTTATTTTTGATGAAATACATGCAGCCTTGGTGAGCATAAGAGACTTCTTTCAAAAATAATGCTGACCCCATACTTTTGAACTGTAGTGTAAACGATACTAGTTTTCAAAACAAACAAACATAAAAAAAACAAAAAAAATTTAACAAACAAAATAAATCTATTTTCTGTCAACAAAAATTAAACCATTTCTACAACAATAGGAACAACCGCTGGTTTAGAGGCAGAACCAGGCCTATACTGTATAAACAACAGCAACTTATCCCTTTCAGCTGAAGACCAAGTATAAACATAAAGGTCACTGATTTGCAAGTTGTTGATGTGGCTTAATTGTGAGATGTTGTGTCTGAGCGGTATGAGGGAAGACACTTGTGGTCAGGCTGAGAGAGCTAGAGAGGGGAGACATGGAGAGGAGAGAAGACTAAACTCTGAAGGGTCACAAGAGGTCAAATCAGCAAATTAAACCACACCACAGCAAAGGCACTAGGCGGCCATATTTGCAATGCCTCTGGACAGCTCATCCAAGACCAAGTCCAATCTAAATGAATGGGGCAATCATGAAATTTCAAAAACTGTTCCTTCGCTATGGCGGCCATATTGAACATTGCACTTTTCCCCAGTCACAGTAAGGCAAATGGACAGTCTTTGTACTGTATATCAATAGTCTTTGACCACACTGACCTGCATATTGGTAGCAAGTAGCAGTACTGCTTGTACCATCAAACAAGCGTGAAACATCTTTAAAGTACTTAAAGTAGAAGTAAAGCCAGGTTTAGTGCCATTTAATTTTCTTCCTGCCTATTGAACTCACCAGATTTCTTGTATGTTTATTGTATTTTTGAGTAGAAATGTTTTGCTAATCCTGCCCTCCAAATTAAAAATGCAGGATCTGACTATTGCAATTAAACACAATAAACAGCATTGAATTTGATATAAACAGGCATGAATACAGAGCAAGGTTTTTTTTTTTTTTTTTTTTTTTTTTTTTTAAATAAATGTTGGGCAAAGGTTCATTCAGATGAAATTAAAAAAATTGCATTTTTTTTAAATGAATGTTGGGGAAAGGTTCTTTTAGATGAAATAAAAAAAAATGCTTTTTCTTTCTTTCTTTTCAGCAAACACCTTTGAAAAAACACTTATTCTGAGAAATAATCACTGGAGTAAAATATTTATAAAAAAATAACACATTATTTCCCCTACTTATGTAATTCAGAGGATAGAGGTTAAGAATAACAGATCATAGATTCAAACATAAAATTAAGGATATTATAAAAGATGTTTGTGGATTTCAAGTACTCTTTCACACTTTTGAAAACATGAATTGAGCAGACAAAAGACAATGAATGTTGTCAGAAAGTTGGTGATGACATTTCTGGTGCTTTACTTCACATCCAGCAGTGTGTGGTTCTAATTGGTTGTCCTGCAGGGCAAAGAAGAGTGCACATGTCTGGGGAGACCATGTCAAAGAAGCACAAAACATGTGTGCATGCACACACACACACACACACACACACACACACACACACACACACACACACACACACACACACACACACACACACACACACACACACGGTTTCAAACACAACTCCCTTGTGCCTGACTGTGTCTACTTTCTTTTCTTTTCTTTTCTTTTCTTTTTTTGCTTACTCTCTCTGTCTACTTGACCCTAAGATCGATGAGTCGCACAGAGGCAGAGGCTGGCCAACAGGGTTGACACAAAGCTAGGGGCTTCTTGCCGTCTCACTAAACACATCTAGGCACAGAGCACCAGACAGCTTAATTAACCCTGGGATACAGGAACTACAGGTTACAGCCAGGCCTCACTGCATGTTTACTACAGGGAGAAATAAAAATATCCACAAAGGTCTTGCTATATCTATGGATTTAAATGAGTTGAACTCCGGCAAGATTGTTGCTATGCAATATTCACATATTTTTGCCCCACTCATTTTTATTATTTGTTTATCTAGGACGAGCACATAATAAAGACCACTGCAGAATGCACAGCTCTAAAAGAGAGAAAAAAAATTACATTATAACCACCACCAATCTGCACAAATAGTGGCACATCATGAAGAGATATATAACCCTAAATGATGTTTGGTTTGGGGTTTTACATTTCAATTTAGCCCCAGGCCTTAGAGACATTAAGGCCCTAATGTACATCTTGGTCAGTGCAAGTTCCCTGGAGCAGTCCGCATGCTTTATTAGCAAGTCTCTGGCCTTCTCGTAATAGCAAACCAGTCTCTCATTATTGGTCATTAGATTCATATTACTTGTATTTGAAATAGCAATACATCTTGCTTCCATAACTAGTTTTAAAGGCCTCGATAATGCACTAAAGAGAAAGAAAATACTCGAAGCAAAACAGTTTGTAATTGGAAACATGGAGTAGAGGCTGTTTTGCTTGTATGGACTGCTAATGTGGTTCTCTTGTATAATAACTTGTACAATCAGTACAGAAATGTGCAGACTGAAATAATCTTGCATTTAAGGCATGCTTTGACTCAGAGGAATGTATAATTTCGCAGGCAATGCCTTGGGGTTACAATATGATAAGTCGACATGTATTGCAGACAATATTAAACAGCTTCTTTTAGTGTGCTGAATGAACACTTGATAATGGAACTGATGCAATAAGACCCATACTGGGAATAGGAGAGAACATTTCAGCATTCTCAACACATTTTCTTTACAAGCTAATAAAGAACTACACACATGAAGAATACTAAACATGCGCTGAAAGCCCCAACAGAGCGAACACCTTGACAGCTCTGCTTCTTGCCAGCCATGTATCTCAATGTAATGATCTGTGATAGGTCAGGTCATTATGCCCTTTTACATATGCATCTATAAATGCATTCATAAATACATAACTTTTTTATTGTGTAGGGTTAAGCCGTGACATTTTAAAATGCATTTTCCTCATCTGTTTGGCATATGCATTTTTGATGCCAATGTTTTCCTTTCACAGAGTATTTACTGCTGCCTGACCCAAAAAGGTCAAAACCAACACAGCATAATCTCAAAAAAAACAAAAAACAAACAAAAAAAAGATTGGATCTGCACTAGTTACATCTGTGAAAGCTTTCATTATCTTATATTATTCCATTGCAAAAAGTATAAAAGTATCATCTCCAGCTTGTTAGAGCCTGTCACCATGACTAATTCTCAGAAAGGAATAATTTTCAGACATGTTTTAGAATTAATCTTCCAAAAAAAAAAAAAAAAAAACACTACAGCCAATATAACCCCTGTGACATGCAAATGAACCAAATGGAAAATCAAAAAAAAAATTTTTTTAAATTAAACAAACAACATTTCAATTTGATGGCAAACTCACCGTCCAACACAACACCTTATTCCTTCTCTGAATTTTGACCTTGGAAGGACTTTTCCACAACTTTTAATATCTTCAAATTACATTTTTTTCCACATCAGTGGCATAAAGATACAACTGTTTTTTTGTTTGTTTGTTTGTATTTTTTATGTAATGCAAAGTTTTTTTTTACATTTAATTGTTTTGCATTAATTAATTAATTTGGCATTTTTCAAGTGTCATCATAAATGCTTAATCTGGGATAAATTACTAAATTAATATAACAAAAATACATGACAATACATCACAAAAATGAAGAGGACTATGGGACTAATTGTCTTTTTATGAGCAAATCATTATTCAAACAATTTATTATTTAATAAAATGTTTGGGGGAAATTTAAACTTTTAAATTAAAGTTCACTTAACATTTTAATTTTTATCTTTCTTTTTTATACATTTTCAATTTTTACCTATTTTGAACATGACTCAAATAAAATGTGTCTGCATTTGAGAAAGTGACAGAACATGAGAGAAATAGAAATGTGGCATACTAACATTGTCAAGACAGTTTCACAAGGGACTGATCTGTCACTTCTTAATGGCCTAGGTGAAAATTACAGCCTGTTCATTTACAGTCCATATTGAGTATACATAGCACATTAAGAGACTCATTATCTATTTCAGACCATATGGACCTGGGCTGAGGTGGGTCACTGCAAGGCCATCCTAAGCTGCTCTCTCTAATTGCAACAATTATGCCATCTTCATTATAAGGGGCATTTATGGAAAATGGTGCCATGGCCCTTCAAGATTGGTGTCATTGCACTCTGGACTACAAGAGTGCCAAGGAGATATGCCCTGCAACCCACACAGGCCAAATGTGCTCACACAGTATGTGACATGGAAATTTTCTACATATTTCTATAAAGTTGCATGCCTTTTTAACATTTATTGTAAAAAGCTCTTGAAACAGAGTTATTAGATATATGTTGCTGGCTAGATATATCAGTTTTAGACGAATAAAAAGTATATTTTTGTAACCGATTTGCTCACACTTATTATAAAATAATAATACATTTCTAATAATATAGGCGTTTCTAATATTTATATAATTTATAACCTTATAACCTTATAACTTTGTTTTCCTGAGCTGAAATGAGCTTAAACTGTGCTGAAACTAAACCGTAACTTTTGAATCAGTTCTTTGTATTTGTATAATATTATGCTTGTATAATATTATGCTTATCTGAAGGACATCACTGGACCCTTACTGGACCCCCTGAAGTTCGCTTAACGAGCAAACAGGTCCATGGATGATTCAGTAAACATGAGACTGCACTTCATCCTGCAACATCTGGACAAAATAGGCACTTATGTAAGGAACCTGTTTGTGGACTTTAGTTTGGCTTTCAACACCATCATCCCAACAGCCCTCCAGACCAAACTGACACAGCCCTCTGTTCCTAGCTCTATCTGTCAGTGGATCATCAGCTTTCTGACAGATAGGCAACAGCTAGTGAGACTGGGGAAATTCATGTCAAACAGCCACTCCACCAACACTGGTGCCCCTCAGGGATGTGTTCTCTCCCCACTGCTCTTCTCCCTGTACAGCAATGACTGCACCTCTAAAGACCCCTCTGTCAAGCTCCTGAAGTTTGCAGACGACACTACAGTCAATGGTCTTATCCAGGAAGGTGACGAGTCTGTTTACAGGTTGAGCAGCTGGCTGTGGAGTCATTCAGATTCCTGGGAACCACCATCTCTCCGGACCTGAAGTAGGACAATCACATTGACTCCATTGTTAAAAAAGCCCAACAAAGGTTGTACTTCCTTCGCCAGCTGAGGAAGTTTAACCTGCCACAGGAGCTGCTGAAACAGTTCTACTCAGCCGTCATTAAGTCTGTACTGTGCACTTCAATAACTGTCTGGTTTGGTTCAGCTACAAAATCAGACATCAGAAGACTACAGAGAATGGTTCGGACTACTGAAAGGATTATTGGTGCTCCCCTGCCCACCCTTCAATAACTGTATACATCCAGAGTGAGGAAAAGGGCTCAGAAAATCACTCTGGATCCCTCACATCCAAGTTACCCCCTTTTTGAACTTTTGCCATCTGTCCGGCACCTCAGATCCGCAAATACCAGGACAGTCAGGCACAAGAACAGTTTCTTCCCCCAGGCAATCTACCTCATAAACAGTTAAATGTTCCCCACTTATGCAATAAAAATGTGCAATATCCTTATATTTATTTGTTACCACTTCCATCCTAGTACATCCCTGCATCTCACTCTATTCTATTTAATTATCATCTATGGCATCAAGTTTACTTTTTATCTATAGCATCAAATCGGGATGTGAATGTCCCTGTTCACAATATCACTGATTTTGTAATCAAAGTGGTAAGAAATATATTGAAACATTATTAAATTCAATCATATAAATAGGTTAAGTATCTATGGTGCTTCTGATTTTTATATACTGTGCATTTTCAGGAATATCATGAAAATGGACCATTATTCTCAGAATTGAATTATAAAAGCCAGAAAGATACTAGTAAGATACTTTGTTCCTTTTTAAACTTAAATTCTGTCCAAATTCTGTAATGGAATTCTGTTGTTATGCAAGACATATTAAGGAAAACAACAACAACAACAACAACAACAACAAAAAACATAAACACTGACTGTATTATTGCTAAAGGAGGTAGAAACAGATGCAGTCTTTAGAGTAGAGTTGAATGAAAATGCTGAAGATCCCTCATCTTCATCTGAGAGTTCTCAAACATGAAATGCATGTCACTGATGAAGTGGATATAGATGTAAATTAGCCTGGCTAGGCAAATTAATAAACCAAAGCAAACATGTACCTCTGTGGTCGTTAGTGCAAACCCAGCTTGTTTGAGCTCTAATTCAGAGAGAGTGACCAAATTGCTGATAATGATGCTGGTTTCTCCAAAGGGCCCCTGGCCACCTGTCAATCTGGTGCACAGCCAATCAAGACAGATTCCCCTTCCAGCTAGGCTGGAGGAAGTGCTTCTTTATGAGTGTGTGTGTGTGTGTGTGTGTGTGTGTATATACATATCACTTTATGTGTTCATAAAGCATGTATAAAAGGGCTAAAACATTTTAAAACTCAAAAACCACAGAAAAAAACTAAAAAAATCAAAAAGCTGCAGTATTTTTTGATTACAACAATATACTGGGGGTCTGGACTGACTGAAAGTAATGGAATAAGGTACACTATGATACTTGAATTTGACTTGTATCATCTTACAACATGACATGAGCACTTCACCTCATGTAATTAATTTCTCATTCTGTCTGAACACTTTGCTTCTATTTTCATCAATCTCATGTGTAAATAATATAAAACAGTCCTGCCCACTGTTAAAAGGTACATAAAAATCTTTACCCATTGCCGACACATTTAAAGTCTCATAGTATAGTATCATACTGCCCAGCCCTGAATTTTACGTTAGATAAAATGCAAAGTGCATCTATTTTGTTTTCTATAATATTGTGTTTCAGTGTTGCTAATTGTGTATTTAAGTACATTTTCATTTTGTTTTCCGGTTATGCAGGTAAAGGCTGATGGATCGGCTGGGTATAGACCTGCAAATAGTGTTCATGGAGAATGGTGGAGAACTGAAGAAGCCCACTGTGCTACAGCTGGGTGTCCACATGGAGAGACGCCGCTGACATTCATGCAACATTTAGTTTGAGTTTAGAGCTGCTTGCCAGTGTTATTATTTATATCATTTTATTTTGTTAATATTTTTAATGCTTGTATTTAGCTGTAATTTTAGTACTTTAGCTTAATTTTTTTTTATTTCAGTTAGCTTTCAAGTTTCTTTTTAAGTTTTACGTCTTTTGTTTTATTTTATTTCAACTTAATTTCAATTATTAAAACAATTTTTAGTTTTAGTTATAGTTAACAATAACAACACTGCTGCTTGCTTCATTACAAACACTGTAATCTCGACCCATGAGTATAATGTGACCTCAGTTTGTATAAAGAGTTTGACTGAACATAATAAGTGTGACAAGGCAAAAGTATTTACAGCATTACTTAATATGGTGGATTTTGAGTAAATGTTAGTTGCATTTGCTGGAAGTCCAGCTGCCTTGCATCCATCTCATCTGCCTGTAGTCATTACGGTAGGTCATTACGAGGTTACTAAATTATTCATGTTAACCTTCCCCTCTGTTACTTTGCCCTGAACAGCTGGATGTGCTGGAATATATTCATGACAACGAGTACATCCATGCTGACATTAAGGCTGCCAATCTATTATTGCAAGGTGATTCTGTATACACATCAACACAATCACATCTTAAATGATTGGTTATCTTTTTGTGTATGCAATACCTATTCAAGTGCAGCACATACTCAAATAAAAGTGTTTTTTATTACTTTCATTGATCGTCTACTAAGACGGCGAGCCAGTATTGATGACATTTGGAACTTACTCTTGAGTATAATCAATTAACTTCTCAATCCGCTGTCACAACCTTAATACTGACTCCATTTCTTTGTGCTTTGCACTAATATACCATATACAGTAGGAGGGATTCAGTTAAAGAAAATGTCTTTGGGATGATTTATGCTGACTTTATCTCCTGCAGGTGTACCTGGCTGACTATGGTCTCTCAGATAGATACTGTCCTAATGGTGACCATAAAGAGTACAAAGAGAACCCCAAGAAAGGACACAATGGCACTATTGAGTATACAAGCATTGATGTTCACAAAGAAGTAGGTAATGTGAAATGTGCTGTTTATTTTATCTTTTGAAACCACCCTGAGATATTACTGAGATAGAAACATATGTTATTATGCACACATTTCCAGCGTTTAGCAGTTAAAGTCAACATGAAAAAAAAAAAATAAAAAAAAAAAAAACATTTTTTGTATCCATCGGGAATTGTAATAGGGAAAAGGAAAGTGGTTTTGGAAATGTGATTAAGGATTACAAAGACAACCCATCTTTGGACCTGCATGATTCAATGTATTAGCCACAATTCGACAAGGAAGTAAATCAGTTTTAATCTCATGTTCACTTTAAAGGAAGATGTTCACCAAAAACTATGAATTCTCTATCCATATTACTCACCTTATAATGGGGTCCTGTTTATATTGCTGGGTCTTGACAGTAACATGTCCTCAACTCTGGGTCATGCTATTGGAAACACATTAACTTGTAAATTGTGTACAGTCCTTTTTATTGGATATTGATTGTTCTATCCATGCTTACTTGGGCAGACTTAATTCAAGAAGTCCCTAATTAGTCAAAGTCATAACCTGCATCTTGTATGCATTTACTATTAATTAAAGCGTTGATATTTTGTTGAACTGGGACTCAAAGCCAATATCTCTGAATGCATTGGTGATGTAAGATATTACAGGAGTTCAATACTGAATATACATTGGTAAAGCTTGCCAATAGCCATATTTCTGTTGCTGTTAATTTTGAAAGTGCATGGAAAAAAAGACAAGATGCCCAGTCAGCAAAAAATATTTAGGCCTGTATAAGTTTTGAAGTATATTTTATAAAGTGCCTTAGAAAAAAAAAAAAAAAAAAAAACCTTACTGGTGTGCATCTTGAGACAAATCAGTGGCATTGACGTTTTAAGATCAGTCAGTGCAAGTTTCTTTCAGTTAAAACAGCCAAGAGTTGCATTTTAGTCTGAGACTAGGCTTAAGCCATGTCTGTGAAACCGGGGGTTAAAGTTCAATAGTTGACAATGGGTGATTTTTTTTTTCTTTTTTCTAAAAATGTTGCAAATTGTTGTAGCAAGAACCACATGGTGCCAAGCGATCTGCAAAAATGTTTTAAAATATTTATATGGTCAAAGTTAATATGTTAGATAATTTATATATTAAATATGTTTAACACAATACTATTTCAAATGTACACATTTATTGGATTAGATTACAGTTTCAGTCATTTTCTTTAGTATATCATTTTTTTAGACTTATTATTTATTTATTGTAAGTAGCATGCCTGTTTTTCTCACTTTTAAAAAATAGGGATACATACATCAAAATATATATTTGCCTTTATATTTTTGAAAGCAAATCCCTTTTAAGGAGAATATCATATTTGGGGGTCCATGTCATCAACAAGTTAGAAAATCACTGGCAATAATAATAATAATAATAATAATAATAATAAAATAGGCTTTTATGTAGATTAAAACAAGTTAATTCCATATTTTTCTTTAACAGAACTGTGTTATATTATTAAGTTGGTTTTATATGTGGAGGATGAATAAGTGGGAATGCCTGTGTGTATTATTACTGTTTAGTGATATAAAAGGGAAAAAAAGTACACGACTCGTAGCTCATAGTGCAGACTCAGAACAACACATTGTTTGATACATCAGAAAGTAAATCATGCTCAGGTTCAGACCAAGGTCTGGCTTCTTTCAGACAAGACCATGTTTTTACCTGATACAATTTGTTAACTTTTCATGTACAGGATTCTACATATGGTCCTGATTCTGTCTCACTGCTCTGTGAATGGATGACCAGTTGTACAGTGTAAATCACACTGCATATGGCAAGTGATATAACACTTGAGAGTTTATAAAAACACCTACCCACTGATGCACCGACTTGGGAGTTCAGTGTCCTGATCCACTCCTAAAGCTAAACTCAAAGCAGCAAGGCTGTAAATTTGACAAACCTTGTCTGTGCCACTATCAAACACACTGTGGCTGAGCTGATGTCACCGCACTAGCTGTCTTGACTGTCGACAGCTGTTGTGTACAGTAGGTCATTAGCATGGTCTGACCTGTAGATGAATGTAGATAATTTTCTTTTGGCTCCTGGCACCCTGTGTAGAAGTTGATTTGTTTCCATGGTGAGGAGTGCAGAGACGGGCACTTTGTGTCCCGCTGAACCCCGTGCTAAAGGCCTCATTATCACCTGTAGGTTTGAAGTGAGCCGGCTGAAATTCAGAAGGAGAGGTTCAAGAGTTTGACATGGCGCTTTGGATAATCACAATAACAATAGGCCGTAATTAAGAACAACAGCTTCTATCTGATGGAAGGTGTTGTGCTCAGCCTGGAATACATCGTTCTTGTGGTTCAGCCTTTTTATAAGTGAATCAGTGTCAGGACTAGGCCAGACAGCCCACCCCTTCAGCTCCCAGTTACAGAGGAAGACAAAATGTTTACAGAGCATGTCTTATCTTGTGCACTTTGGTATTTAGTCATAGTTCCCTTTTTACATGCCACTTAAGAGGCATTCTTTCAAGGTCACCTCTGAGGGATGTTAAAATCTTTTCTATTAAATTGTGTGTTTGCTAAATTAGTTTGGTCAAGTTTGAAGAAAAATAAAGAAAACCTATATACGTGCCCTAATGGTATTGTTGGCTAGCGGGCAGGGAGGCTGACTCCGTAATGGGCATGGCAGGATCAATGATGGTCATGGATTTAGGCAGAGATTTTCCCTTTTGAAGAACTTAGTCAATAGGTAATTTCTCAGGAGATGGACTGCAGTTACAGTATTGAGTTAATACACTCTCTAGGCACGAACAAATGATGTGCCTTAATTTACCCTTATTGATGAAGTTGGAGTTTTTCATGAAGGGACATGCTTAACGGGAGGTTAACTTGAAAAAAAACGTACCATTCAGATTTAAATTTAGGTGAACGTAATTCATTGAGGGTTCTTGGCTTAAAGTCAGCCTGTAATTGGTCAGTCTGACCCAAAATGTATTTTAGTTTAATAGCTGGGATCCAAAATGAATATTTCATATCAAAATGCTGCTGCTGTCTGTCTGGTAGTGTAAGACTAATCAGTCAGTTTAAGTGAGGCCATTTCATACTCAGTGATCATAAGTAAATGCTTTTGCTGTAACATTAGAGCAGTGTTGTTAAAACTGAACTGGGATAGATTCCCATTGTGCTTATGTAAGTGTGAAACCAGCTCTCTTGGCCTTATTTAAAGACCAAAACCCTTGTACTTATCCCAAAAGTACTAATCTCTTCTGCTCCTGAGGTTAAGCACAGTTGCGTAGAATCTAGTGTTGTTAGCATTGTCAGACAAATGTAATAAAAAATGTAGTGCTGTTAAAAAAAAAAAAAAAAAAAAAAGATCTTTTATTGAGATGTTTCACAGAAAAACAAACATGCAATATGACCAGTGCAGTCTGACTCTTTTGTGAGCTTCTTCTGTTTAGTGAATCAAATATATACCGCATGAATCATGTAGTCCGATTCCTAATTGAATGACTCTTATGAGCTGGTTCTTTTCAATGAAACATAAACATAAAGTGTGACATGTTGCCCGATTCCTAACTGAATGCTTCAATCATCATTGAAGCATCAGGCTCTTATGAGTTGGTTCTTTTAATGACTAGTCCAAGAAAATGAGTTAGTGATTTGAATCCATCTGAACCTTTGTATAATTTACAGAATTCTAAATCAAATCAAGAGTTTGTGAATCAGAAACAGCTTTTTTTTTTTTCTTGGATATTAAATAAATGTGAGAACCATAAAATGAAGTGGCCTTGTAAAAAGTTTTAAGTATACAAAAGACATTTACACTAGATGGCAGTTGTGTAATGTGCTGCGGCAAAGGTGGAGTAGGAGGAGGTTTAGGGAGCACATGCACACGCTCTCAGGCTCTTCTCTTAGGGCCAGCGGAGACCCCACGGAATCCAGAAACATGTGGAAACTATTTGGGCCCAGACATTTATTTTTTGTTTTACTGCTTGGCTCTCCATCGGAGAGAGTGTCGGGCCGGGCCACAGGCTGTCTGGATCATGTCAGAGGCCGTCAGGATCAGGTTCCTGGACGAGTCGCCAGACCAGACAAAGGAGGTGGGAGTAGGAGAAAGATGTGAGGAACGGTGGGAGGAAACTGACCTACTCTTTCAACTTTCAGCCTCTCGTAGAAAAGCCCCGTTAGCCTGTGAGGCACGCCAGGGCACCAGCTGAGAAAATAAAATACTCCTCTCTATCACCAACCCCCCCCCCACACACACATACACCTTTCTCCGCCTTTTTTATAAGGGCATATTTCAGCAGCCAATGGACGGGTCATTCAATTAATGGGTTTTAACTTGCTTCTCAACTGACACTCAACTTCTTTTCATTATCTCCACTTTCTCCAGCAGCCCCATCCAGACGAGGAGACTTGGAGGTGTTGGGCTACTGCTTGCTTCACTGGCAGTGTGGAACTCTGCCCTGGCTCTCATCTTTTAAGAACCCAGCTGATGTCCAGGAGGCCAAGGCCAAGTACGTTCCCCTTTTCACCACAGGTCTAGACCTTGAGCTCTGTTGTGTAGAGTGGCTGCTGATCTGAGGGTTTCTGTGCTTTTTCAGCCTGAATTATAAAGCCTTAAAACTCCACCAAAGGTGCAAGGCCACAGATTTTCTTTCTTGCCTGGAAATTTAAGATGTGGATTATAAGAATCTTTAGAATAGAGAATAAAGTTGAAAAAAATATGTTGAGTGAAAAGCAAAGATATGTTTTCAGATGCATTTTGCAACAGGACCTCTGGTTAACCTTTCCCTTTATCATCTCTTGACCACAGGCTGATGTCTAACCTGCCAGATTCTGTCCTGAACATGTCCACTTCCGGCACCAGCACGGGTAGGTACACGTGAGCGTGCGGACCATTTGCATTGATCAACAAGGTATGGGGCAGGGACATAGCTTCCTCGCCATCCCCACATGCACAATCTCCTTGCATCTCCTTCATCAACGGACTCTAGCGTCCCCACAGTATCTTTCCCCCTCCACAGGGAGCGAGGGCACGTGCGTCTTCTGAAAGGGGGCTTTGTGATCTATGATTATGATGAGGCCTTATTCCCCCAACCTTGAGAGGCTGGCTGCAGCTGGACCAGAAAGATAAGACCTCTAACATGCATCAAGGCTGCGCATGTGGTATACATTCAGCTGGGCTGCCACATAGAGAATGCGCACCGGTGTAGCACTGCATCTAGCATATTTATTACAGTGAAGAATGGAAGGTGCCCATATTAGACACACATTTGTGTTCTCATATGAACAAAGAGGCTCTTCTACATTGTGCTTCTGCCACTGTCCATTTGTTAGGAAGATGTGCTTTTTGTTCCCTTTGGAATGAAAATTAAGTCTACAGATGCAGGTTGTCACTTGGCCAGACTTTTGTGCATGCTTTCGGTAAACATCTAGGTCAGCTGCAGGATACATCAACATAAAACATGCATAACAGCTCAGTTGGGGTTTATCTGTGAATTATGCAAATATGGAACCGCAGTCCACCTCCACAAGTAGTCCTCTCTTCTATTTTCAAAAAGGGATGCATTTGGGATGTTTTACATGATGAGGTGTTTTGACAATGCGTCCTGCTCAACATCTGATTTTCAAGATTGTTTATTAAAGTGTATTAAAGTTGTAGTTCACACAAAGGATGATGTTTTGAAGAATGTTTTAACTGTGGTTATCCATGTTATGAAAGTCAAAATCTTCAAGCCCTAAAAAGCACATAAAAGTAGTGTGAAATTAATCCACACCTGAATGGCATAGTCCAATTTTGCTCTGTATGCATGTACAGCCTACATCAATAATACGAAGCTCAAACATTTGGCCACGTGGCATGCAAGAACCAATGAGTTTTGACATTTGAGATTTATGTTGCTATATTCAATGTAGTCTCTGTATTTGTTTACGTTAGTCAATGTTTTGATTTGATTTAAAAGAGAATAAAGTCTTTCTTTTTATTAAATTAATTGGATAAATGGAGGTGTTTAGATTTATTTCATGCTACTTGAAAGTTTTGGAACCCAACTTTCAATTTTTTTGCACAAAAACGGAAATGTTCTTAAAATAACTCTTGTGTTCCACAGAAGAAAGAAAGTCTGGAATGACATGAGGCTAAATGGTGACATAATTTTCTTTTTTTTTTTTTTTTTTTTGGTGGAGGGGGGTTTGGTGAACTAGTCCTTTAGTTTTGTGTATTCAGATGTCCTTATTTCTGACCCCTTGCAGAGATCGCCAGGTACCTGTCCAGTGTGAAAAACCTTGGCTATAATGAAAAGCCAGAATACCAGACCCTCAGGAAGATTCTGTCAGTGGCCGGGCCACAAGGCCCATTGGACCTCTCTAGGCCGAGACTGTTGGAGACAGGCAGGCCAACCACACAAAGGGTGAGTGTGAGATGCTTTGGCACATCAGCCCAATAGTCTTAATAGAGACCATATGAGCTGGGGCTGGAGCATTCAGAGAAGCCTGTGGGCTGCGGCAGATTTATCTGTCTGGGAGAGAGAAGGAGATGCTCAGGTTTGGGAACCCTCCTCTGACCTGTTCCCTGCTACACTGACTCCCACTTCTGCTCAGAGCCGTCTGACTGGCCTATTGGCGGTGTTGCAGTTGGGCCGAAGTGGTGTGGACCAAAAAAAAAAAAAAAAGGAGATTTACACAGTGGTGACAGACTCAAAGTTACTAAAGACCCTCAGCCTGGGGCCACAGCTCAGTGCAGTGTCAAATACGTACAAGAGAGCTATTTAATTAAAGCACTTTTATTTATTGCAATCACATGCAGTGTATTTCGGTGTCTGTATGCACACTGAGAATCAAACTGCCTAAAATACACCACACTGAATTCCTGCACTCTATTATGAGAGACAAGAATGGCACTTTTCCTCTACAAGGGGAATGAGCTGGTGGATCATGACCGTGGTGTCGTAGGTTAACCTTTGCTGACCTTGCCAAAAGGCTTATTGGATCTCAAGAGGTCTGGAGTGGAGAGACCTTAATTCCTCTGGAATCACTTCACAGTTGATCACTGCCAACTTGAAACGCTGAACTTTTGCGAACTCCCGAGCAACCCAATTTGGGGCTGTTGAATACACACATTTTGCTGAGGCCAAAAGATTGCCAGTTAGAATTGCCTCTCATTTTTATGTGGAGCTGTCCAGCAGTTTGATCTGTGGTTCAATAGGCTCAGTGTTGAGGATTTGGAGAAGGGTTGGTAAATACCCTTAGTGTTTAGGGTGTCATTTACTCTCCTTTGTACCGATATTGAAACCACTCTGCACAGTTAGTAACACAGTAGACCACCTGAAGAACATATCTCAGTTCTACAGTTTTAGATTGACCTTTGCATTTTCAAGAGTTTTATAAATAAATCATGAATCATACAAATGATTATTTAAATAATATAAAAAAAATCATGCCATGAATTAACTAAGAAATTTAAGTGAAATTTCACTTGAAAAAAAAAAAAAAGGTCAGAAGTCAATAGAGTAGCTATGTATGAAGCTTACACAAGTCACTTTCAAACCAAGCAGCTTTCTTTTGATCCCTTGACCAACTCTGATCCCTTGACAGTGTGTGATGATGTTGCTAAGGCTGGATTGATTATACTGCAAGTTCAAAGTTGAGAAGATTTGACTGTTCCTTCAGTGAATAGATGTTCCTGTTTTGTGCCCAGGTAGTTGGATGATGATTGCCGTATCAATGTATTTAAATGTTTTACAAAAATGAATGGAGAGTTCTTACAAAGCAGTGTGCAGAAGCATCTTTTTCCTCTGACCTTGACCACTTTTTTCAACAGATGGAAAGCATCAGTGTCAAGAGCAAGAGCATTAAGATTTGAATCCTTTTTTCTTTGTACTGTAGTTCTATTTTTCTCTGTGGTTCTGTTCATCTCCTTATAGAAGATGTAGCTGAAGTTCCTTTGAATAAAAGCTAAAACAACACCATCAATGTCCCCCTCGTGCCTCAGCTCTCCTGAAACCATGTCAGGAAGCATGAGGCCAACCGGTTCTCGTGTCACTCTAAAACTCCTGGAGTTTATTTTGCCTACAGCTGACCTCGTTGGTGATCTGTGGCCAAATTTAGTTTGGACAGTTGCCACATTAGGGAGAGCAGTAGATGTCATTAATCAGGGCAGGTCCTCTCCTCTCAGGATCCAGGTCAGGGAGGGAACATTGAATGCTCACTTTCTCTCTCTTGTGAATGCTCAGAGACAAAAGCAAGTACATTCCTGTCTTTTAATTTAACTTAACTTTCCACAGGCTGCAACCCAACCCAGGACTACTGAAAAAAAAAAAAAAAAAAAAAAAAACCTGCAAGATCAAAGCCTGTGGTGATGGCAGAGGAAGACGATGAGAAAGAGTTGGGCAGGTCAACATCAAAAAAGGTTTTGAGCAAGCCAAAACGAGAGATGCACAAACAGGTATAATTCTAAAAACTAAATAAAATTGGCTTAAAAGACAATTGTTTAATTTAAGAATCAATTTATTTTTGTCACAGTTTAGATGGGTATTTACAGTATACATGAAAATTTACACTACCGCTTATAGTGTTTGGGGTCTGCAAGGTTTTTAAAGTTTTTGAGTCTCTTATGCTCAAGTAGACTGCATTTATTTGATCAATAATACAGCAAAATTGTAAATATTATTAAAATAAGATGACTGGGAAGAGAAGAATTGTTGATTTGTAACAACATGAGTGTGAGTAACTAATGACGATTTTTGTGGAAACTGTGATACTTTTTTTATCAGTATTTTTGAAGTTGCTCTTGCATACATAATTAATATATATAATGCTTTCATACAGTGGTTTAATACACTCTCATTGATATTATATATTGGTGTCATCTTCATAGAGACCAAACAAAGCTGACATGGCTGCTAAAGGAAGAGTCAGGCAAAGGCCTATGCCTTATGAAAGTGATGAGGACGTTAGTGATGAAGATGAGCCCCTCCCTCCACGAGGTCATCCTAGAACTAGAGCAGGAGCACGGCAGAGACAGGAACGTGAACAAGTAAAACCAGCAGCAGAGCGCAGCCCAAATGCCAAATAGAGCACAGACAGTCATTTACTTATTCAAATTCATCAATGTTAAATGTTAAAAGCATCAAGAGTCACAGGGAATACAAATATGGTTCGCAGTGTTTATTAACAAATTCAACATACTTGCAGTAGTCTATTAACAAATTCAACATACCAGCCCTCTCATTCATTTTGGGAAAAAAAAAAAAATTTGCTCCAACAACACAGGGAGACAAAACGGTCATTATGAGAACCAGCAAACACATACTCTTGCTTGTGGACAGCAAGATGACACTATGGAAGTAAGCAGTACCATTACAGAGGAGGAGATGGCTTTGGGAATGATACTGGCTGTTGTTGGTATTACCCTAATGCCATCCAAAAACCAATCTTAATGCTAAATGGCCAATCAAAAGAATGATGATCTTCCTTGTTGTTATGATACTGGCTGTTGTTGGTATTACCCTAATGCCATGTGACTCCTACTCAGAATGAACAGATTTTGTTAAGTGTTTCCTGTGACCATTTTTACAGTGATGGGTTAAAAAAGTAGTAGAAATTAGCATAAATTATTTGTCAGTCATTTTTTGCACTATACATATTATATTTTGATTTAAATAAAGTGATTTTTTAATTGTGTTTGCTGTGTTTTTGTGATCAAAATGAATATTACCTTGCTGCAGTAAGGACATTCACCAAACATGATATTGAAGCTTTGGCGACTGGTGGGCAGACCTCTCAGCCACTGTGAAGACAAATATAGAAGAAAAAGAAGAAATAAATCAATAAAAAATTAAATAAATACTATGACAAAATAAAAACTGCATACTGGTCTCAGCATGGTAATCTATGATTGTTCTGGTGTTTACAATACTGTTAAACTTTTTTTTTTTTTTTGGTATGGGCTGAGGGTCAGTGTTTCTGATTGCTGAATCTGAAGCGCTTACCTCATAAAGACACACTTGATGGAAAGGCCGGCCACATCACGGGTCATTGCAGACCTTATCTGGAATAGCTGACTGAAGTCGATAAGAGTAGTAGATGCCACATTCAACACTGAAACTCTGTGTATACACAACAACAAAATGAGATAAGGTTTCAAATGTACAAGCTTTCAATAAAGGAAAAAGATATCTTAGTGTACCCAGTAATGACATTTCTGTCATCACTTACTCAACTTTGTGTTGTTTCAGATCTGTATGATTTTCTGTTTTTCTTTGGAACACAAAAGGAGAAATTTTGACAAATCTACCAGTTATTCTTATATGCCATTACAACAACTGGGGATATAATCTTTTAGTTTTCATATAAGATGTGTATAAAAGCAGCATAATAAAAGTGATCCACTCATACAATATATCCTAAGTCTTTTAAAGCTAATGTGAGAAAGTTTTTTTTTTTTTTTTTTTTTTTTTTTAAACCGATAACCTTCCTTCCCAGTAAGAAGAGTTGATGTTAATTAAAACTAAAACTTCTGTAATTTAAATAAAGCTGTATTAAGTATTAAAATATAAATATAAGATGCAAATTGAACATTCATAAAAGCTTGCCTGGGCAACTGAGTCTATGAGTTGAATTTGTGAATGAATCATTTAGACTGGTTTTGTGAACTGGATCAACTGATTCAATGAAAATATTCAGCAACTCTAAAAAATAAATAAATAAAAAATGCACTGATTTTCAGTAAATAATAAATTTGATTAGTACTTCTCACTGACTTTTAAGATCCTTTGTAGGAAGTATGGACTACTTTTTAAAACAAATCTTAATTTAAATCCAGTCTCCATTCATTGCATGGTTGGTAAATAGTGACCAGTACTGTACACTGAAACAAAATTTCTCCCGTTGTGTTCCACTGAAATCATTCAGAAAGTCATGCAGGTTTGGAATCACATGATGGTGAGTAAATAATCACTGTGAGTTAATGGTGAAAATATATATAATTATAAAAATATTACATTGTACCCCTGAGTCTGATCTGAAATTCTGGATTTGAAATTCACTCTCCCTGCTGGTGCACGGCAGCGGCTCATATTTGTTCCCTGAGGGTGAGGAGACTCAGGTGGACTCATCAACTCTATATATGCTTGACCCCCTCTTCACAAATCCCCCCATGCTTCTGCTCTCTTCTCCTCCACTGTCCGTGTTTGCATATTGCTGTTCAGATAATTAGAGGCTTGTTTTTCTTCCTGAGCAATCCATTAAAAGGATGGAAGATAAAAATTTCAACATCTGGTCAAGAAAAATTTTCTCGCTTCAGAATGTTAATGATGGTCAAGCATTAATCTGCGGTACAGACTGTGAATAAACACTGCGCCCTTTCAACCCCCGAGCTGAAAGAGAGAAAGAATAAAAAATGCACACAAGGAAAAAAGATAAATGGTGGAGCTATGATTAAACAGCTCTTGATAGTGCTGAAGATGCTGCCGCCTTTGTTATTGTAATGATCTTATCTGTAAACAACCCAATTAAAGGAAATCCGTACACACCTCTCCCAATGATAAAAACAAAAAGAGAAAAGAGAAAAGATAAAAAAATCCCTGCAAGCTTCAAATGTGATGGTGCTGTGGAACTAATTGTAAGTGGCAGTGTATGAGATGAAAATATGCAACGTACAGATTTTTCGTGGGTGGTAGGCGATGGAAATTCTATCTCCAATACATCCTTCATATTCTGTAGGACACTGCAGTCAGGGTTCCTATGAGGAGAGAAGGAAATCAGACCTTCATACACTAATTAAATGCATACAGTCAAGTCATGATGGTATAATGAATACAGCTCAGTGATTACTGCCCAAAAAAATCCAGGATATCACTTTGAGAATCAACATTCTGGGCCAAGACATTCTCACCATGTGGTTTCTGATTCATTTTACACTGTAATACAGATATCCACTGAACAATATGTGTAGCATGCACATGGAATGGCAAATTTGCATTGAAATATGGAACATCCACTTTGATTCCTCGTTAATCATGTTCAACCTCCCTTCGAAGAAAAGTAGTCGGAATCAAACAGAAATATATAATTATTTGCTTACCATAAATGCATATTAGCATTCAACTTATTCCTTAAAGGAGTGACAACTGAAAGACACAAGCAAGGGTTATAATTACAGAATTATAGTGAGAAAAGTCAAAAGTGCAGGTGCTTCAGTATTAAGTCGATTCTAGCAAAAAACAAAAAAAAAAAATTTAATATTTTGAAATATTTCGATTTGGTTCAAAAAAAAAAAAATCATAACACATTTTAAAAAAAAACTACATTCATAAATAATTTTTCCTCCACCTTATTAGTAAAATAAAATAAATTAAAAAAGACAACATGTATTTTAAAATAAAAGTATTTATTTCTTAAATTTTTTTTTTGAATGGTAGTGTATATTGTTTAAAAATATATCTATATGAAGTTGAAAACAAAATCTTTTTTTTAACTCTATAAATTATTATTATCTGTTCTTAGAATATAATTTTAAAAAATATAAAAATATAAATACATAAATACATAAATAAAAAAATTAAATCAAAAATAGTTTAACTAATTATTAAAACATTAACTATATGTCAACTATTTTTTATTTATTTACTATTTAATAAAATAAGTATGTACATTTAAACATACACACTTATTTATGTTTTTTTTTGTAATAATTATCTGTTCTGTCAAATCTTCAATTATTCAGTATTAAAACATACACACTTATTTATGTTTTTTTTGTAATAGCAATCCACACTGGACATCATAATGTTTGCAAAGCACCGTGGGACAAAAATGCTATCGACATAAATCATATCAATCAATCTGCATGGCAAAAACAAGCCCGAGGGAGTGTTGTATATGAAGGCAAAAACGGCGCTCACCCCCCTAATGTAGCCGAGCAGTTTCAATTAACTCTACCTCATCTCTCATTCAGCGTTCCTCACCTGATCAGAGAGCACTGACAGACAATGCACAGCCGCGTCATTTCTTACCTCTAATCTCTATTCTCTCGAAGAAATGCCACAGCAGAGCAGGCAAAAGAACAGGGCATTTCCCATTGTGACAAACAGTCTGACAGAAAGGGAAATATTCAAATAATTCAAATAAAACGTGCTCATCATGGCTGTTCCACCCGAGAGATCAATCTGGGAGGAACGTGATAGCCGCACTCTCTGTTTGTCATTTGTAAATGCAAAAAGCAATATTTCTGTCTGACCCCGCGCTTGGAGGGTCCGTGACTGCCACCGTCTTGACTACTGAAGTGTGGATTTAATATCAATGAATAACATTGCTAGGCAACTGACAATGTGTTCTGTGTGCTATTGTCAGCCAAGCATGACCTTGGATTTAAAGAAACAATCACGGCAGCTTAAATAGTGCAAACTGACCTCCATTCCAGCACCATCTCACTCGGATTCTAAAAGCACATTGCGCCGCAAACATATTGCGGGCTGTCAGCTCGGCCGCTCCAGCTGTAGCAGTCCTGTCTAAATGCAGTAAAGCATTTACAGCATGTGCACTTATGTACGGAGGTAATTGAAAAACAAGAGCGTGAGAGGGATGTACGAGTTTCTCACATCCGCGCTGCCTCTCACATGCAGGAAACCATAATAAAAGCTGTATTCAGATAAACAGAGAGATTTGCAGATATGAAAAATGCCTACCGTGCTCAGCTCCGAGCAAACAGCACTCCGGCAGCATTTTGGGGTGTCTGGGGTCAATTTGTACCTTTATTGAGACATTGTTTCCTGGGGAAGAACAGCGATATGGCAGCTTAATATCACAGGAAATGATTGTGGATGGGTATAGTTGGATGGATGGCGGGTGATCTGCAAATAATGAGATTCAAATGTAGCAATATGAATGTAATGTTACCGATGGCGATCCTTCTCATGGAGTCTGCTTTTGTGGGTTTTTCTGGTTCCAGTACCCACGTCTGCTTATCTATCTCATCCAGCATCGACCAGAACTCAGACAGAGCCTCCACATTTAACAGAAACTGACTGTGGACATTGGCTAAGGTGCTCTGGGTGTAGAAGAAAGGGCAATAAATTAGTCTCAAATGTTCTTTTCCTGCTTGAGAGGTGGTATTTGGTGGTATTATGTTCACCAAAAAATTTAATTTAATTTTTAAAATTCATTATTTATTCACCCTCATGTCGTTCCAAACCTATCTAACTTTCTTTTTTCTGTGGACCAAATTTTGAAATGAAATATTTCTTTGTTCTGTGTTTTTTTTTTTTTTTTTTTTAGGCTTTGCAAGAATACTGTTAAGATGCAGTCACATTAATTTTGACTAAAATATTTGCCTGCAAAAATGAGCTGAACGGTCTTAAATGTGACCACACCTTCAGTTGATTAGTCTGCTAGCTTAATCTGTACCCTATGATTTTTTTTTTTTTTTGCATATCACGTTTTTGATTGATCAGAAACAAAAAACAAATACCCACATCATCACTAGCATCACCCAACCAAATACAAAAAAAATAAAAATATAAATATTTTTTGTTCCACTGAATAAAAGGAAAAATTATATTGCATAGACAAGAAATATATATATATATATATATTTTTTGTTCCACTGAATTCGTTGCATAGACAAGAAATATATATATATATATATATTTTTTGTTCCACTGAATAAAAGGAAAATAGCATCAGATCTTTTCTTCTTGGCGAATAGTGTGACATACATACGAGTGTAACAGATTATTAGAAAAGAACAAAAGTTTAAGATGGGGACTTGTGCACTAAATGGACTAAATGATTGGAAAAGTCGGCCATACGTCAGCAGAAACAAGTCTGTCATTTTACCAGAAGATCAAGTTTTGATTTAAAAAAACTAAAATAACATCATCGGACAAATAACATCTATTAGAAAACAGACAAGTTGATTAAATTTCATGGCAACTTTAAAATGATCTGCAGAGAGACAGCGAAATGATTTTATTGACCAAATTTATACATGTGAGTGCATGATTTCTGCAACAGCATTTGAAACTACTTTTGCCAATAAACAATAGTCATGCAATTAATCGATTATCATATTTTAATATTTGATTTTTTGTTTTGTATTTAAAATCCAATTGGCTCAAACATTTCAGCTTGAATGAACTTGAAGCCTCTCAGTCAGTGGTTGTTCTCTTAAATGTTTTTCCGAAGTCCCTAGACGCTAGAAATAGTATCCTTTTAAATTTGTGTGCAGCTCTTGATCTGCAGGAACAACAGGGTTTTTTTTATTTTTTCTGACATTGGCTAGGCTGTCTTTAATAACTCCTGAACACTTCTGCATATGGAAAATGTTGATACTGTCCATATGTCTGGTTTCATATCACTGCTTTATACAAACTCTTCAGCCCTCTGCCATCAACACTCGGGGAGGAAAAAGAAAAAAGAAACATTCCCACTGAAGTCTTGCCAAGTCTTCATCAACTACCTGTCAACAAACCATTGATTAAAGCACCAACCAAGAACAAATCAAAGATAAAAAGTGAATGAACAGGAAAAGACCAAAACTCATACATCAGCAAACAGGAGAAATTCAGCAATAGAGCATAACGGCTTCTTCTAATTCTAACATACACAAACACAGTAGGCCTCTGTTTCCTCTGGAGCTGTCCAGTGGTGAGGCAGAGCTAATGGTTTGAGTATGACCGCTCATAATTGATTCTGCTTTGGCCACGGGTTTAACATCCCGAACAGGATTACACAAGCTCCCAGTCTGGATCAAACATAATTGGTGAGGCAGAGCTAATGGTTTGAGTATGACCGCTCATAAATCACAGCTGATGATTGACAGCTGATGGGCTTTGGCCCTGTTTCACTCCATGTTGTCAGAGTGAGGGAGCACAGGTCGCCCACACTGCTGTGACCTCAGATCCACACTCTTCGCTTTCCACCCGGCTGCCAATTCAAGGTCTTTAAAAACGGAACGCTTTAGTCTGGACACCAGATCCAATCTGCTCAAAGCCACGACCACTGCTTTATTTTTAATCATGATAAATATGAATAGGCTTAGTTAGCATCAAAAAAGGCAACATCTGAAATTCACTTTTTGTATGTTATCAAAACTCTGAATATATAAAATGATGCCACACTAAGTGCCCATATGATATAAGCACTGTAAGTACACACTGCTGAAGGTAAATTTTCAAATTCAAAACTAAATGAAATTTGTTATGCTGCGGCACCCAAGAAGCAGTTGGGGGTTCGATGCCCCGCTCAAGGGCACCTCAGTCATGGTATTGCCGGCCCGAGACTCGAATATATATACTGTATATATATATATATATATATATATATATATATATATATATATATATATATATATATATATATATATATATATATATTCATGCGCACATAGACATAGTTTTGCAGTGATTCAAAGGAAAACTAGATTGATTTTAGATTACGAGATGTTAAATCACATCAACAGTAATTTTGAAGCACTGTAATATCTCAACAACATAATACAGGCAATCTCAGCTGATTTAAGAGGGACAGGACTAGCCACAGATCTCATGTGTTTTACTTTAGTCACATAATTTGTGTGTGCTGATGTTGATTATGTGCTTGATTCTCTGATACATTTCCATACATGTTAAATTGGAGAGCACAGAGTCAGAGCTGAATGGAGCAGCCAGAGCTGGTAATTGAACATAACAAAACAAATCAAATTACTTTTTTTTTTTTTTTTTTTTTTTTTTTTTTAGATATGCAAACAGGAAAATCTGAAAAACAGCATAGTAATCTGGATAAATCTCATCTTTCTTAAGACTAGAACATATTAATGTGAATGAGATTTTTCCTGATGCCACACAGGATATGATGCTTTGATATAGGAAGGACAGCATAAAACAAATATGATGAGTCATTGTGCCAATACAGCACACACAATTTAGCATTGCACAGGTGCAAATACGCAGCAATTATTTCCCAATTAATGCCGGTTGTGTGATTATAGTTATGCTTTTATTTAAATATATGGTGCGGGCGAGATGTCCCCATAATTGAATTTCTCTTGGAAATGTTCCCGAAATGTGGAATGGCACAATGGATTCCTCCCCAGTGAGGTGACAGCATGCTTACTGTTCTGTTAACTCTCCCAATTAGGTCCGTCCTCATAATGTTCAATGGTGCATTTTCAGTCATTTAGTGAACAAGTGTCAAGTAAATAAATCAATAATTGCACACAGATAAATATGCATTCCTAAATGCTCATAGTCTATAATTGTGATGGTTAAGGACCCACCACGTAATGCTGGGCTAAACAAATGATTATTATTCAGTATAACACACAATACATAGTTGAAAAGTCATAAATGACCTCTAAATGAGTACTACTCTTCTTTTACAGTACCTTAGAGTACAATATAAACATAAATGTAGAGGTCCTTCTCAAAAAATTAGCATATTGTGAAAAAGTTCATTATTTTCCATAATGTAATGATAAAAATTAAACTTTCATATATTTTAGATTCATTGCACACCAACTGAAATATTTCAGGTCTTTTATTGTTTTAATACTGATGATTTTGGCATACAGCTCATGAAAACCCAAAATTCCTATCTCAAAAAAATAGCATATCATGAAAAGGTTCTCTAAACGAGCTATTAACCTAATCATCTGAATCAACTAATTAACTCTAAACACCTGCAAAAGATTCCTGAGGCTTTTTAAAAACTCCCAGCCTGGTTCATTACTCAAAACCGCAATCATGGGTAAGACTGCCGACCTGACTGCTGTCCAGAAGGCCATCATTGACACCCTCAAGCGAGAGGGTAAGACACAGAAAGAAATTTCTGAACGAATAGGCTGTTCCCAGAGTGCTGTATCAAGGCACCTCAGTGGGAAGTCTGTGGGAAGGAAAAAAGTGTGGCAAAAAACGCTGCACAACGAGAAGAGGTGACCGGACCCTGAGGAAGATTGTGGAGAAGGACCGATTCCAGACCTTGGGGGACCTGCGGAAGCAGTGGACTGAGTCTGGAGTAGAAACATCCAGAGCCACCGTGCACAGGCATTTGAACCAGAAACAGCGGCAGAAGCACCTGACCTGGGCTACAGAGAAGCAGCACTGGACTGTTGCTCAGTGGTCCAAAGTACTTTTTTCGGATGAAAGCAAATTTTGCATGTCATTCGGAAATCAAGGTGCCAGAGTCTGGAGGAAGACTGGGGAGAAGGAAATGCCAAAATGCCTGAAGTCCAGTGTCAAGTACCCACAGTCAGTGATGGTCTGGGGTGCCATGTCAGCTGCTGGTGTTGGTCCACTGTGTTTTATCAAGGGCAGGGTCAATGCAGCTAGCTATCAGGAGAGTTTTGGAGCACTTCATGCTTCCATCTGCTGAAAAGCATCCATAGCCCCAAAAACACCTAAGCATCCCCACACTCCAAAACACCCCAAGTGCCAAAACTATCGAAGCATCCTGGGCCTCCATAACACCTCAGCAGTGCCACAGGCTGATTGCCTCCATGCCACGCCGCATTGAAGCAGTCATTTCTGCAAAAGGATTCCCGACCAAGTATTGAGTGCATAACTGAACATAATTATTTGAAGGTTGACTTTTTTTGTATTAAAAACACTTTTCTTTTATTGGTCGGATGAAATATGCTAATTTTTTGAGATAGGAATTTTGGGTTTTCATGAGCTGTATGCCAAAATCATCAGTATTAAAACAATAAAAGACCTGAAATATTTCAGTTGGTGTGCAATGAATCTAAAATATATGAAAGTTTAATTTTTATCATTACATTATGGAAAATAATGAACTTTTATCACAATATGCTAATTTTTTTAGAAGGACCTGTACATGAATATGGTAATCATTCATTAACACTGTATAGGGTTGAATCAATAACACAGTTTTGGTTATTGGTATCTCAATATAGCTAATAAATGGATACATTTGACAAGGAATTTAGACCATTTAGCGCTCATAAAACAAAATTAGAGATGTCAATATATTCAATAATTAAATGGCAATCATTTACAGTTAATTTAGATTTCTAATTTCTATCATTGTTTTGTAGTTGACATGTTTAGGGAAACAATCAAATAATAATAATAATAATCAATATCGTTATCTCTTATGACTATATCTTATAAATAGCTTTTTCCTTTATTTGTCAAGCATCTGCTAAAGAACTAAATGAAAAAAGTGCTAAGTATATTTTTATTAATATAATAATTATATATATTCCAGAACTCAAGAACACATCCAAAAGACAAACATAAAAAAATAAAAAAATAAATAAATATGTGTGTGTGTGTGTGTGTGTGTATATGTGATATTACATAGTAGAGACAGTAAAGGAATTTCATTTACATTTACAATATTACTGTTTTACTGTAGTTTGGATTAAATAAATGCCACTTTGGTAAGCATATAACTTCATATGACTTTTAAAATATCTAAACGACCCTAAAAATTTGTTATATATATATATATATATATATATATATATATATATATATATATATATATATATATATATATATATATATATATATATTATATATATATATGCTATTTAATTTTTTGAAACTTAAAAATTCATGCAGTGAGTATTGTTTTTCTTTGTGCACTCCAGGAGTCGGACTGGGTGGCTGGTTGAGTGTAAATCCCGCTGAGACACACCTGCACTGCTGTGTCCGCCACCAAACAAAGAGCACACCCCGCCAAATCTCCTGATCCATATTAACATTACTCACAAACTCACTGACTCTCTCTACCCATCAAAATATATCACACACACACACACACACACACTCAGTTGAGCGCAGGTAATCTTTACTCATTCAAATGTACGTGAGAGGCAGGCAGACAGGCCTTTCTCTTCCCTGAACAGAGGAGATGCATCAAGACATCAGCAGCGCAGCGGGACTTCAGCCGACAGAAGGCTGCTATGTGCTGAGCTGGTCTTCTCTGTCAGAGAGCCATGTTCCACTGCCATCCCTCACCCAACACAACACACAACCCTCCCTAACTCACAGCACTGCTGTGCAATATGCCAAGTCTCTTTCATCCACCTCAAAGTAATTGGAGCAAACGTATGACTGAAGAGGAGCCTGTTTTTCAGGGGAGGCGGCGAAAACATAGGACGATGATAAAAAGAAAACGACAGTGAAAAATGGGTCTCCGTTCTCGCTTTTAATTGTTATACATAAAAGGAAACTCGTCGAGGCTCATTAGAGGCTGCGAACATATGTAGCTTTCCAGATCGCCATCCTGTCAGTTTATTTGGCACAATTTGAGCCTTTGTGAGTGGAGTTATTGTTTTTTATGGAAACAACATCAAAGTGGCGGTGGAACAGAACACCTTTTAACAAGAAAAACACATCTTCAAATGCCAAAAAGAAAAAAACTTTGTTAATTAAAAACATTGCACTTTAATTGTAAAATTTAAAAAAAAAAAAAAAAAAAAAAAAAAAATTTTGGTAATATGATAAAAAGCCAAATCAACTTTTCAATACCAATTTGTTCTGTTCAAAAAATGTTAAGTAATTTATGACTACCTCAGTGGCCCACATAATGACCAATGGAACAAAGGAGATCTGCAGAAAACTCTGGGGCCTCAGTTGGATACTAAAAAGAGAGAGAGATATAATCATAGTTTAAAACAGTATACATGGTAAGCAAGTTGTAATTTAGCAGGTGCATCATGTTCTTATCACTAAAAATGTTAATGGAAGTCTGGAATGGTGTTTTTACATTTATATTTACATTTAATCATTTAGCAGACGCTTTTATCCAAAGCGACTTACAAATGAGGACAATAGAAGCAATCAGATCAACAAGAGAACAACAACGGTATACAAGTGCTATGACAAGTCTCAGTTAGTCTAGTACAGAACACGTAGCCAGGGTTTTTTTTTTTTTTTTTTTTTTTTTAAGAATATGATAGACAAGAAAAGAAAAGGTAAGTACTAGTATTAGTATTAGTTGGTCAAGTGCAGGCGAAAAAGATGAGTCTTTAGATGTTTTTTGAAACTGAGTAAAGACTCAGCTGTTTGAATTGAGATCGGGAGGTCATTCCACCAGCTGGGCAGTGGGCACAGTCCAGGAAAAGGTCCATGAGAGTGATTTTGAACCTCTTTGGCATGGCAGCACAAGGCGTCATTCACTTGCAGAGCGCAAACTTCTGGAGGGCACATAAGATTGAACTAATGAGCTTAGGTATGTTGGTGCCGTGCCAGTGGTCGTCTTGTAGGCAAACATCAGCACCTTGAATATGATGCGAGCGGCTACTGGTAGCCAGTGTAACCTGATGAGGAGAGGAGTAACGCGAGCTGTTTTTGGCTCATTGAAGACAACCCTCGCTGCTGCATTCTGGAGCGTTTTACAAATATTAAAGTGTAAAAGGCAAGATGTAGGCAAGCATTAATGCTTATTACTGTGCTTTGTTATGTATATAATTATTAAATATCATCCTTCCTTGTGTTTATTTAGTGAAAAACATTTTTTTAGTAAATTACAATATTACATAAGATCTCTATTTCAAATTGATGCCGTTTTTTTTTTTTTTTTTCATCAAAATACTCCTGGAAAAAAAAAAAGTCACCATTTCCACAATAATACTGAGCAGCACAACTGTTTTTAACATTGATGATAAGAAATGTTTCCTGAGCACCTAATCAGTAGAATTTTTTTCTGAAGGATCATGTGACACTAAAGACTGTAGTAATGGCCGCTTGAAATTCAACATTGCCGTCACAGGAATAAATTACATTCTAAAATATATTCAAATTGAAAAACAGTGATTGCGGTACTATTGTTCTGTCTTCATTTTGGTAAGGCTTAAGGAGCACACAAGACTTGGAATAATGACAATGGTTTATAAATTGAATACTAAACAGTAGTGCATATTATATACAACATTATATAACATTTATATTTAAAAATAGATAATAGATGAATAAAAGTACTGTTAAAACTATTAATAATACACTTATAGTAATAAAATTACTAGGAAAACTTACCACATCTGAAGACCTTTCTTATTTAGCCTCTTTAAGCTTGAAATTCTCTTACATGTTTCCACGCTTCAACCAATAAAACAACTATGTGTATGACCCCACAACCCACATTTCCACCAGCAGCAGAAATGCCTTTACTGGCTCCTGTTGAGTAAGCTGCTGCTGGGTGACGGAGGGCCTACTGAAAGGTGCCCAGCTCTGAGAAGATGAGCAGATGTGAGGTATTTTTAGTACCTATTATGTTTAGTAACCCAGGACGGTGGGCGGCTATTTTTTATCTAATCAGGACCCCGAGCAGGACGGTGGGCAGGTGGGCACAGGGGGCTTTTCACGCCCTGCTGAATCTAATCAGGACCCCGAGCAGTGTCCGCAAGGAGCCACTGGCATCGAACAGCCCGACTTTCAGACTAAACCACTCACACGCCACAATTTTCTGCTTCTTCTGTGGGCCCTGTAATCACCTTATAATATGAACCTTGTTCTTGCTTCGACAATTTTCACTCTCTCACCTCACCTATCTCACAGCTACATAACCAAACACAAACCACAAAACACCATAATAACATAACTTATTATCTTATCCACTCCAACCCAACACAACATCACACCCCCACCTAACCCACATCACAACCCCACAACACAACAAAATTCACAGTACATTAGTAATATTAGTGTTACTCCGACGCTCCTTCTACAGTCTAAAAATCTTGATACAGAAAGCGGTGTGAACTAGTCCAGCCATCTGTGACCCACAACAGTCTAAAAATCTTGATACAGAAAGCGGTGTGAACTAGTCCAGCCATCTGTGACCCACAAAAAATCAGAAATTTGCAAAAATTATTCAAAATTCACCATTGCTAAATTATAGTTTAAATATAGTTTTAATACAGCCTTGATGAGCACAAGAGATAAATAAATCTTATTTATTTTTCTTTTATAAATAATCATACTAAATTATTGTGTTAAACTGACAAACCTAGTTTTTACTGAATGCCTATCCTTTAAAAAAGGACCATGCAAAACTGATCATAAAATAAAAACTGAGAGAAAATAAGAAATGAAATAGGGCTTGACCCTTGGCTTCACCTTGGACTTGAGCTTGACTGTAATGGCGTGTTGATGACCTGCAGAGTCCTCTGCCTTCAACTTGAGTGTGCGGAACTCTGCATCGATGAAGAGCATTCTGCCAAAACAGATCAATAGCACCACAAATGGTTTTGGTTGATTTCTTCATTTAAAGATGCTCCTCAGACCTATACAATTCTTTCTCCCAGCCAACAGTGCTGAAAGTCTTGAATCGACTACAGCGTCCACAGCTGATTTATTGCTAAAATTCCAGCACTTCACATGACACTTACATTTCAGCAGCATATTTACGAGTCGTGTTACAGCATATCGCGGTTAGTCCATTCATGCACACTTTGCTCTAAGTGTTCCCATCGGCTAAAACTGCAGGATCACATATCCACATTCTGTCCCTAAGCACTTAGATCCACATAAAAACTCTGGGAGAAGAACTTCTACACTTTTATTTTTTGGCTCAAATTTTATTTTAATTTGTAAGACCAACAGAAAGCCTGTATGTAAGCTAAGTGAATGCAAATGTAGTAATGTACAAAAGTACAGCTGCTATTTTATAGATTTTTATGAATGCATTTTATTACATTTAAAAAAGTGCTTTGTTAGCTTACTTTAAAACCATAAATGGTGACATTGGTGGTAACATTTGTGAAAACTAGTTGAAATTTTTGATGAAAACATTGACAGATCCACCTACAAACTATCTTTTCTTTCTCTGTTCCAGTGTTCAAAATGTCCTTAATGCTCTGTGTTTTTCTCTCACAACCCATGAAGCAATGGGATAAATCTTTTGCATCGCATTCAATTACATGAGCTTTTGGCACAAAATCACACCAATCATTCATTTCCTCAAAATTGTCATCTCTTTTCTGAGCTGGAATCCCATTTAGCCACTCTGCATTCTACAGGGATCTCCCGCCACAGTATCAGGCCTTGCTGGCGTTCACCTCAGTTGATTGAAACAGCTTGACGGCTCGATGTCTTGCTGGGAGGATTGATGAGAGCATTACATTTGCAACTAGAAAATCAGCTCCTCTCATAAATGGCGAAGGAACATTTGGCATGTTTGGATACAAACAGGCCATAGATGATAGAGTAAAGCTATACAAAAAAAAAAAAACGAAGAGTAAGATGTGGAAAACACAAACTCTAATACCGTCAAGGCCACTTTTGCGAAGACTTTTCATCACAACTTTCCAGATATGCAAAAAGCAAGCTGCTGAAAATAGTACAGTTATTCCATTCTCACAGGTGCCACCAGGGATCATGGGTTTTAAGATATATCTGCTGGCTAGAGTGAGATGGTGAGAAGACCAGCCAATAGGAAACCTGCTCAGGTGTCATTATCTTGGTGGGGTGTTAAAAGACCACAGCTAGAGGCCCCGTGCTTCTCTCTCATACATGTGCAAGGTGTGACAACCTCTCACCAAGGCTCCCATGCACCAATTGTCTAAAAAAAATCTGAACCGTTTCAGATGACAAACGCAATATCTCACAGTAAAATGGGAGCAAAATGGGATCAAAGTCAAAATATTCAAGTTCCATTTTTTTATGACCTAATGCTTTACTGCGATATTCCAAATAGCATACTTGGACTGCACTATAAAGCAGCCAGAGACTGATGTTTTGTAATTTTCTAAATATCTGACTCTTTTGAACTATTCTGGGGATAAGAGGGGAGAACAGACGTGACCCCATCTATACAGTAATTAACAGTAAATGTGGCTTCTTCAAGGCAACCAAAACTCATTAAAATGACCAGGTTCTGCGGCACTTCCCCCTTCCTAAACCAATCAGGGTCCGCAACTGTGCCGGACTTAAGGCTATTAACAGAGACACGAATTAAGGATCTTAATTAATCTCAAGTGCATTTACAGATAGCGCTGGTGTATAATACTTCTGACCGCAATTCAGGTCTGAAATGTGCACCTTATTTCCAGCCTAACTTTTCAGCCTACATCTTCCCATTAAACTTGAGAGTGGGTCTCCAATTAGACCAATTTGCATTTGTTAATATCATAATTATATCTTTGGACATTAATAGAAAGTGGAAAATGAGAAGCCTAGTGAAATCACAGCTTGATACGTGGCTGACAGACACCACATTAGCCTCTTCTATTACAAAGCAAGAAATCTAACACGCTATTAATATCAAACAATAGTAACTACAGTAATCCAAAAATATCCTAAATGTATTAAAATAATGAAAAGAACACAATGCAATGTGAGAAGCACTAGGCCACTAGAAACATCATACTTATCCCATCCTAAGATCTCAATATTATGGTAATATGATGCTGAACAAAACATTTATTCTAATTTTGGGACTCATTTGCTTATTATGGTAATATGATGCTGAACATTACATCATGTATAACATTTGTCACCATGAATATAGTAATGTCCAACTCTGAGGATAAATTCTGCAATATTTTAAGAATATTTACTAATACTGTCTTGAGTTCCAGGAGAAAAGCCATCAAATTAGCTGAATGCTGTAACCTCTGTTCAAAGAAAATAAATAAAATACAAACATTGTGATTAAAGTAGAACATACAGAATTTCAAAACCAGCACCTGCCATTTGACTAATGAGAGTGACCGTTAGAGTTAATTATTAATCATTTTAAATTCATAAGAAAATAATGAACTTTAACTAGTTAGGGTACCGCATAAATCTAGGCAGGGCAAATCATAAATCTAATCTTTTTACCCTAGAGGCATAGGGAAAAACCCCCCCCCCCCCACCATGCCAAACATTGTGTGTTAATTAAGATGTATTTCTATAATGATGAGAAATAGCTGCAAACTATTTCCTTTTTCTATTGGACCTGCTTCACAATATGTTGATAACCATAAAGTAGCCTTTTCATTTGCCAGCAATAATGCAATCTGCAAAACAATCAAAGACAGGCACAAGAAAATAAAATAATAATAGTAATAATATTTGTTGGAATTGTGTGTGTGTGTGTGTATATATATATATATATATATATATATATATATATAATATATATTTTATTTAACTCTTTTATTTGACTTGTTATATATAACAAGTCAAAATAAGAGTTAAAATGACAACGATAAAAATGTACTGTTTATATGTGACTTAAATATAATGGCTCAATATTATATACACAAACTTAACTGGAATGAAAAAGTTTTTCAGTAATTTAAAAGCGCTTTGGCAACTTTATAAAAACGTACAAATATTAAATTGATTTTACAATATTTTGTTATAAGTGTAATTGAGTTGTATTATTTAAATATTTATGATATTTTACATATGACCATATCTTGTATATGGTTTAATGTTCTTCACGTTGATTGATATATATGCTGTTTACATTCTCTGTTATCTTAATAAAAAAGGCAAATACAATATACACAGAAATAACATTCAATGGACATCACAAGAAAAACTACTATTAAAGACATACTATTTCAGTCATACTTTGCCCGTTTCATCTGCTGATCAGGCGGTAGAGATATTCTTATCCTGAAGTCTTTTTCCTGTCAAAGATTAAAAAAAAGAGAAAAATGTGACACTTGTGACAATCGCTTGACTGGAAGCCTATACAATTCACACATTACACTTCCACACTGTAAACGCAGCTGACAACCTACGCTGTCTTCTTTAGCATGACTGTGTACTGTGATGGGAAACTTTCTTACCAGTAACGTTACTGTGATGAACCCGTCATAGACTGTCTTCTCCTTATTAAGCGAAATGATCATAGGGCTTTCTCTCGTCAGCAAACAGCTCATGATGAAAAATAGGTATGTCAAATCACGAGCTGAATATAAACCGCTAGCTAAACACCCATGTAGATGTCTCGACAATAAACTAAACCATATAAACACAGACTAAAGCTTTACAGGCATATAAATTTCAGTCGCTGCAGTCAGAAGCTTCTTTCACTGTTGTGATACAGGCAAAGCGAAAGTAACTTCCCGCGAAAAGACTCAAGCGCTGCTGACGTCATTAAAGTTTGAATGACCGAACTTTATTTGAATAAATTTGTAACAGAATTTAACCACTTAGGGCCTGTTTAATTGTTAATATTTGAATAACCAAATCTATCACTGCAATATTTCGGCAGTGTGCACGTCTCTCAAAATCTCGTGATGTTTAGTATTAGTTAATCATCTGATGGATGTTTATATTAGCTTATTTCAATTAAAGAGGACGCCTTTAATTAAAATCAAAACAAGCAGACTACACACAGTGCGACAGGTAGGTCAAAACGTCCCGTGTGACGCAACGTTATTCTAGGAGCATTAGCAGCACTAAAAACGCTGTTTTATGACTTCAGTCCTTCAAACTAAAAATCTAGTATCATGATATTTTTGTTTTAGGCTATCTGTTGGGTGAACAAGTGACAGCAATAAACCCACAAGATATAGGCTAGCCAATATAGGGAAGTCGTCACACGTTTTTGAAATCATACATTGTGGTAGTAATTATTTGTGGAAATCGTTCGATGCTATTTTAACTTAAACTTAACATTTACATTAAATACAAAAAAATAAACATATTAATATTAAATTAAATAAAAAAAAAAAAAGAAATATAAAAATATAATAAATCTACATCTTATTTTTTTTAAAATGAATGTTTTTAGATTATTATTATTATTATTATTATTATTTTTATTTATTTATTTATTTTTTTAGATTTTAAGATTATACTATTTTATTATATTCTATTTTATTATTTTTAATGTATTAAGTACTTTTATCCATGTTGTCCCCTTGGAAGTTTGCTGAGGCTCCTCAATGGCCACCTAGTTGAGAACTGGTTTAATGCATTTTCAGTGTAAAATTAAACAAACTTTTGAATATTTGTTTTAACTTGGTAAAATGGTGGAAATCTGTATCCAGGATTATGGTGTAGATCAGTTTAGTCACATGGTGGATTTTTTTTGTTTGATCAGTTCATGAAAAGGTTTATTCCACCCCTTTCAATCCAACTGAAATTTAAATTGGTTTTAGCATTTTTATTCCGCTTTAGGTGTTTACATGGAGCCTTTTCATTCAGATTGGACTATTAAACTGATTATAATCAGAATATAATGCTCCATGCAAATGGGCTGTATGTGTTTATACAGAAACTGATTCTGAGAAATGTTCATTGGGCTAAATGGTGTGACATGTAGCCACAGTCTCCAGATTATCAGTATATATTAGTTGTTTTCTGACAGGTTTCCTTTGTGGGAACACTCCACTTAAACATTTCTTTTAGACCAGGGGTGCTCAAACTCGGTCCTGGAGGGCCGGTGTCCTGAACAGTTAAGCTCCAACCCCAAGTAGACACGCCTGAACCAGCTAATCAAGCTCTTACTAGTCATACTAGAAACTTCCAGGGAGGTGTGTTGAGGCAAGTTGCAGATAAACTCTGCAGGACACTGGCCCTCCAGGACAGCGTTTGGGCACCCCTCTTTTAGACTATAGCACCTGTTTTGTATTAATACTTGAGTGAAAATATAAAGAGTGAAAAATAACTTGTCCTTGCCATTTTCTGCTCTGATGCTGTGCAGATGTCTATGGATGGATGTTTTAATGTCTAATTTCTCCTTCATTAAACCTCACAGGCTCTAATATGGAGTGTTTTTTTTTTTTTTTTAATCCAAAAATGCTCAAATATTCAGTAAGCAAACATGCATCATTACAGCCCTGTATTGGAGTGTGTGATTGTATATTGCTTGTGTAGAGTGTCAAGCGTGCGTGCTACACATTGTGCCTGGAGAGATTGATGTTTTGTCATCCACCTGCTTCTAAGCTGTAAAAGCAAGCGCAGCAAAGGCAAACCTACCCAGCTTCAAAATCCAAACAAAGAAATCTTAGTGGGCTGTTTACATATCTGTGCAAGGATATCTGTGCTTGTGTTGACGGGGTGCTAGAGTGGCTGAGAGATCAGTCCCCGCACAATGGGTGAGTGTTAAATGCTTTTTTTGTTTGCGACAGTGAGGAACAATTTAAAGCGATTTTGGCTCTGGCTGTGGTTTGGAGAGGGTGAGTCTGGCAACCTCACATAGGGAGAGAGAGCGAGAGAGAGAGAGGTTCCTATTTCCCTTCACGTGGAGATTGCTACAGTCCGACACTGCACAGGGTTAATGGCAATCCTGAATAAAGGATTTAAACAATTATGCTTTTCGGAATTGATGGAGAAACGTGGATCATTTCTTTTCTCCTGCTTTTGCCTTATTCCTGCAGCATCTGCCTTTCTTTTATACCTTTTGAGGAGCGTGATCTATTGTGCATTGTTTATCTCCAGCCATGGTCATTCCTCTGGAACGCAATTGGCTGGAACTACATCGTGTGGGTCTTGCTCCCTGCTTTTTTTCCCTCTCCCTCTCTCTAACAGATTCTTTTGAAGCGAGACAAGAGCAGGGGTGGCCGATTTATCGTGCCTCTCTCTCTCCTTTCCATGCATTCATCTGAATGAGAATAAGGAGCTATTGTTCTTTTCCGATCTCGGTAGACAAGCGTTAATGCTGTTTTTATGAACCGGTTTGAAAATATATTGTTATTGCTAAATTGTGGATCGTGAGATCCTTTTTTTAGGTGATGATTTATATAAGCTTCCTCCAGTTTTTCATATAAGATCAGATTAGAACATGCTTGATTGTAAGGTGTTCCTGCATTTCTTTTTTTTAATTTTTTTTTAGTGTTTTTAAGTTTTAGAGGACATTTCAGAAGAAAAAAAAGACTATATTAAGAATATTGTTTTTGTTTTGTTGTTGTTATTATTATTATTATTATTATTATTATTATTATTATTAATTATTATTAGTAGTAGTAGTAGTATAGAGTATAGTATTTATTTACTAATAGAATAACGTTATTTTTTATATATATATATAGTTTTTTTTGGGGGGGGGGGTGATCTATATGGTAATTTGAGAAATTCTTCAAATATATTTTTTGCTATTTATATAGTTTTGAAATAAGCTTTTTATACCTATTTATATAATTTTATTATAGTATGTTATATATTTAAAGTCTAGATTTATTGTTTACGTTCTCAGCACTGAACACCTGTGCATACTAAGCAGACAGCGAGAATGAACCACGATGTTGTAGACTTTGGCATGTGTATTAGTTGTAGCTTTACCAGAGCTCCCATAGCTGCCCATTATATGAATGACTGGTGTAATGAGACGGATCAAACCTGGTGCTGAGCTGACCAGGGAAACCGTGCATGTCAGCTATTTGGGCAGGGTCCTGGACCATCATTACACTTTCTTTATGGAGCCATTCAGACTGTACATGAAGCACAATATGTCAGTGGAAATTAAAGTGTCCCAGCACTCTCTCCTCGTTCCTGCTCATTTACTGTGCGCACTGGCCGTTAGCCTTTGCATGTCTGTAATGGGACACCTTCCCATGCCTCACCACTAGCCAAATACTTCAAAGTTATATACTGCTTGGATATAGTTCACTAGTGGCTAAAAGTCAAAAAAGTGTGTGTGTGTATATATATATGGTGTATGTATATATATATATATATATATATATATATATATATATTATATATATATATATATATATATATATATATATTATATCTATATATATATATATATATATATATTTTCAACCTTGATGAATATCTTCAGTAAGGTTTTTTTACTGATTCAACCTTGATGAATATCTTCAGTAAGGGAGACTGTGGCTAATTGTCACATCTTTCAAATATCTAGTTTAAAACCCTCTTAAATTAAAATATTTTTTTTGTAAATTATGTTCACTAAACTAAAATTACAGCATCATATCTTTGCCTTCGTTAATGTTTAAACAAGTGAATGTAATTAAACATTCAGACAAGAGTCAATTATATAATGAAGGTAGATTTTAATTGAAAGATCAGGTCAGGTTTAGGCAAATTGTCATTTTTTTGAAGTTGATACAGTTTATTAATTACAGTATTTGTGGATAAAAAATGTTTTTTTTTTATGTTGTCATGAAATGGGTTTTTTATTGTTTTATTTCAGTATTAAAGAAATTGACTTTCAAAAATCTTTAACAAATGGTTTCATAAAAAGACTTTATTTTTTTCTGTTACTGTTTATTTTATTATGAAATGGCATGTCTTTTTATTGTTTTATGTATTTCAACACACCTGCTAATATAGAAATACACTTTCAAAAATGCTTTCAATAAAAAAATAAAAATAAAAAGTATGACAACTAGCCCCATTCCCCCTATATTGTATGTGCCAACTGTAGCATTGACTATAGTAGGAATTGGCTAAATTGCTTATCCAATTATGCTTAGCTGTTAGTACACTGGCACCCATCCACTGCAGTATGTCTGAATGTACACTACAGCTAATTTGCTGTATCACGCTCTGGACCAAACCCTTTTCTTGTGGAGGTGAGGCAGGCAGTGTGAAGACTTAGCCTGGATTACAGGACTTCAGAGATAGCACTGAATCCAGCCTCCTGTCTGACATGAATTGATCGGATTAGAAAGGGTGGATTCCATCCTTGAGGGGAAACCAAGCACGTTGTATATAATTGACTTTTTTTCTCCCTCCATGTCTTGTGGGTTGGCAGCTCTAGCAGAAGGGAATACTATAGTGGGTAAATATCAGAAAGGACTCGGGTTTGACCAGGTTGGTGGAGGCTTAGGAGTCTGATCGATATCGCTTGGTGTTGAGTTGCAGCGGCAGCCCAGGGACACGGCGCAGAGAAAGTGTCTCTGCGCTGTGATGCTCGACCTGCGCATCCACTGAGATCCAAACGACTCTGCCACGGGTCTTGTTTCAGAGGGTTTTGGTTGTTTACCTTCTTTGTGCTCCTTTTCATCCACTCCCCCCTATCATCTGCTCTCTTAAAGTTTGCTATTTGCTCCTTCACATTTGAATAGACACACATGCTCCAGCCTCGGCAGAGTGGCATGGATAAGGCTTCATCTTTTTTGGTAAATCCTAGTGTCAAGGCTCAAAAGTAGAACTCTCATTTACAGCTTTGAATTGGTAAATGTTAGGTCACTTCAAAAAAAAAAAAAAAAAAAAAAAAGTTTACAACAATCTTTGCTCTTTACTTGTATCTTTCTGTCTGTCTGTATGTCAGTGATGTAATGAGCCTATTTCATCTTCAATATTGTGTCATTAGATCATAGTTTCTGTGAAAAATTGCAATTCTTCACATAACCATGTGTTGAACACTGAGCACCGCTCCCGTTTTGGCAAAGAATTAGGTTGAGCTTAATGGATCAATTTTTTGATTATTAAAGCCAAGTCTCTGTGCCGAGGCGTAATGCGTTCAGCATTGATCCCTCTCCAGCCTTTTATTGCCGTTACTCCAGTGGCTCCCACATTTAAAAGGATATGTTCACACAAATAAAGATTTTACAAAGTGACATGGTTATAAATAAGATATTTAAGTGCAGAGATCACATTCTTAAAGGAAGGTACAGACTGGAGAGAAGTCAAAGAACCACTCAGGGAGCCTTGAGGGATGCCACAAATTTTGAAACTACAGCATAAATGTGATTCCTGGAAAATTAAAGCTGAAAAGACTTGAAACACTGGCCAATTTTAAATTCGATTTACGTACTACTGAAGTTTCGGTGATGGTGGAAATCATAGTGCACCGCCAACACATAATGACTCTTATGTTCTGTATTATATTACATTGATATAAAGTATCAATTTGTCCAACATGTTTTTGTTTTAGCATATCTTGATTCATGGTCAGTTGGATGTTGGAGCAGTGCTACATTTCAGTATATCTTCTGGCTCATCCTGACAGTAGAGTTTGATTTAAAGGATGCTGTGGAAAAAGCATCCCGACGTGTTCAAAGGGCCAAGAGCATGTGGAGTCTTTATTGACCATACGAGTTGAAATGAACCCAAAAGCTTGCCGCGTAATGATTGTTGCACACTGGGCCCACGAGCTGTGCTGTGAGCTAACCAATCAATATCCCATCAATAGCTTTTTATTAAAATTGTTCTCAAGCAAATCAAAATCTATATTGTTTTCACTGAAGAAAAGTGTGTGAAATATTCCATTTGTGCGTTAGTCAGATGAATGGTGTGAAATATTGGTTTCTATGCATGATGGAATTAGCGCTCATTGCCTATATGTATTGTTATTAGAATATCTCACCTGAATTGATTTTTCCTAAGCGATGTATTTGTGATTAACTTATTTCCATTCATTTCAACTGAGCTGAATTAACTATCATATTACCCCTGTATAAAGATGAGATTAATAACACAAGTATTCATTATACTTATGAGATGAATGATATGCTGCACAGGCCGTATTGATTCAGCTGCAAGGAGAGAGCGTGGGGCGGGTTGCTTATCGTCAAGCTTTTATCGTTTATTTACTGCTATATATTGGGCAGAACAGGCTGTTTAAATGACTCTATTTCACCAGCTTGAAATATGAGCCACTGAAATTCTCGATAGTGCATCTGTCACCACAAAAGTCCTTTTTCCACTCCTCCTTTCCACTCAGCATTGTTTAGCTGTTTAAATCAGATCAGTAATCCTCCCTCTGTGATAGACCATTAGACACACACTGGAATTTGAAGAGCATCTTTATTTAGATCAACCGTTCTGAATATTACTGAATAAACTACCCACCTCTTCACTTTCCCCGAGCTCAGAGATGAACGAGGGAGGAAAAAAAAAAGAGAAAACAAAACAGAAAATAGTAGTTGAGGATGCAATAAAGAAAATCAACTAAAATTCCCAATTGCTGGGGTTTGTTTCTTATCTTTGCAGACGAGTGGGAAATCAAAGACTGGAATGCTGGGAGAACGCTGGAGAAATTGACGAAGGGGTGAGCTCTGGAAAGGAGGACAGATACTTCCTGTTCCTTCTGGAGTGACCCGCAGGTCTGAGGAGGAGTGAGGGAGAGGAAGGTGGAGAAAGTGAGTGAGTATGAAATGAGACAGTAGCAATGAAAGCACAGGAGAAAATGTGTTGGGAATAGAGTTAGTATGAAAAGGAAATATTCATTAATAGTCCTTTACAGCATAGTTTAGCCTAGTGTGGCGAGTACAGGTCACTATTTATTTATTTTTTAGATCATATTTGACTTTCTTTTACAGGTTTTCTTTTTTCAAGTTTTCTTTTACAAGGTTTCTGTTACAGGTTTTCTACAGGTCATTGCAGTTGAATTCATCTGTTAAATCCAGTCATTTTTTTTTTTTTGTACAATACTGCGTAAGGCAACCGCAAGGTCATAACCTTTATATTTGTAACATTGTCATATCTGTTTGATTTTTCAAATATCTCACATTCATATTCTAAATTTTTCAACATGTATCATGATATCACACCTTTATCCTTTTTTTTTTAAATATCTGCCCATTTTCAAGCAGTTGTAATTATGTCAGGAAAGAATCTGCAGTCGCACATGCCAGCCAAAAGAGGGCAACATGATTTCAGAATTCCTCCGCATACTAGGACAGAACAGTGTCTAGAGGGTTAAACGTGTAAGTAACAATAATTTACATTTGCGTTTGGAATGGCTTCCCTGTTCTGTCAGTCGGCAGTTCAAAGCAGTTCAACCCTCTTGGCAACAAAGGAAGGTGTTGTCACATGCGTGAGATATTCCAGGGCTGAAATGAAGTTGCTCACCATCGGCGTGTCATCATGGAAGGACATCTCCTCCGTGATGACTGAATGAAAACAAAAGAGAAATTACATTAACCTATCATTGCTGAAACAACCTGCTGTCAAAGAGATATTGTGGCTTGAGATCATAAAGTTCATTATATTTAGGCAGTTCCGGTGTTTAAGAGTGATATGATTTAATGGGATTATTTTTTTTTTTTATCAGTATAACGAATGTAGATTTGGTGGTTCTTGGAAATGCTGGTGATATTACATTCCCAATTCGACATTATAACTCGTGAGCTTTTCAATATAACTGCATGTGTGCTTTGCATCAATCAAACAAAGCCTAATATTCACAGCAGAAATATTGCAAGATTGTTTTGTTTCTTGCTTCCAACTTTGTACTATTTTGATACAATATAGCACATTGTACCTTTGCATCAGAAGTGCATAATTGCATAAACGTGAATATTTTTGTGTCTTTGTGTACCTTTCCAGTCTGGGCAAGCAAAAGGGCATATTTTTTGTGTTTATGAAGCAGTTTTTTTTTTTATTTTTGACAAATTAACTTGTTATTTCGTGTTTTATTTACAGTGTAAATGTAGCATAAAAAAAATATATATATAAAACCATATGTAAGTTGAAACATCCGATTGGATGTTGTAATTTTTAATGTTTCTAATTTAAAAGCATTTATTATTAATATTTTTAAATTGCTGTTTATTTTTAGTGCATACATGAGGATAATCAAAATTATTATTATTATTAATAATAATAATCTAAAATAAAATCATTTTTATCAAATTTTCATCATTATTTTACACATTTTATCGAATTACTTTTGTGTATGATTTTTTTCCCCTTTCTTATTTTAGCCTAACAGTTTTATTCTTCCATTCAGTGTCTCTCATTCAATCTCTTATCACTCCTGTCAGTATTATTTCCATAACAGTAATGCACTTGTAGAACAATTCAATTAGGCTGGACATGCTGTACAATTAGGTTTTCCTGTTATGGAATTTAACGGTAAATTACTTGCATATTTCCCAGTCATTTGCAAGTATGCAGGGCCCATTTCATCGGTCTCTGAATAGGACGGGAGAGATATTATAAAACCATCCTTCTTCCTCTTTTTTTTTTTGTCTTCTTGAAACCAGCAGCTCAACATTAAAGAACTAAAGGTCAGACAAAACTCTTAAAGTTGAAGGTGACTCATTTAAACTTCCTGTGGCAGTGCAGTTCTCCAGATCATTGTGATTATAAAACGTCTGTTTTTATCAATATCATCATCACTGCCCTTTGTGAGTGCAGCCGTGCTTGTGAGATACAGATCTCTCACAGAATGTCATATAAAACAGGTGTACAAACACTCATTCTGCTTATACAGTATATGAAGTAAACATGTTCTTATGCACATCCTTGCAATAACTAATTATGAAACTTCAGTTTCTTCTTTGGTTTTTTGTTGTAACTGGGTTAAAGTGTGAATGTGAGATTTTCTGATATCTGCCTTTTGTATTTTTAAGCAACAACAAAGAAGCGCTTGTTTGTTTCTTTGCATTAAGCTAATTGATCACTGCATGCTTTTGACTGATATGCAAACTGTTGTCTTGTAGTTAATGAATTGTAGCTACTAGAATATTCATGCAACTGTAAACACTCATACATTTTTATTCTTGCAGGATAATTATGCTCACTTGAAAAAAAAGATTATCTGTCTTTATTTTGAGTTGTATAACACTTGTTCAATCAAAACATGCTGAAGTCTATTAATGGTTTCGCACAAAACGTTCCACAACTTTTTGTATGCTGCTCTGTCTCGTTTCTAATTGCCGGCTGATATTTTAGCCTTCTGAACCGAGTCAAAACTATTCTCGCCATAAGACTTTTCGCTGGGTGGCACAGATGTACGTGGCTTTCTCAGCCTGCCCGTGTAGACTGTCGCGGTGAAGCACATTTCTTCTCAGAGCTGTAACTGACATGACACCTTCTCCTCAGCGCAGATCCAGGGATGTGTCTAATCGGCGCTGGCAGAACACTCTCTGCTTAATTTTAGCCATAATGGCTGTGAGGGGTGAAATGAGACTTTAAAGAGGATAGAGAGAGAGAAAGGGAGTGAGAAGAGAGCGAGAGAGAGTGAGGAGCAAAAAGGAAAAAAACGAGAGAACTTGAAGGTGATTAGTTGTTCTGGAGAATCTTGGCTGTGGAGGCAGGAACACTAATCCTTGCTTTGGTTGGAGCCATTTTGCGCAATAGGTCCCTGATTCCGCCCCCTCTCAATTTTAAGACCCGTGTCAAGCTCAAGCTCCTCTCCTGCGCCTCGCTGCTCTCATTTCCTATGCCTTCTGGCGAAGCCTGCTATTTATAAGAATTCATTTTTCTTCTTGCTTTTATTTAATTCTTTCCTACTTGTTTGATTTTCTGCCCTGCTTAGGAAGGTGGCCAGATGAGTGGCAGGGATCCGGGGGGTTCCACTTCTTGCATTCTGACACCCAGAATCCTCTGTTGCGGCCCAGCTGCCTCTCTGGCTACCTGAACCTCATCAACACAACACCCCCCTCACATAACATTACATTCGCACAAGCATAGGCTCTAGTAATCATATAGTAATCTATATAGCCCAGAGCTCAAGACCTCATTGTTCATATGCCTTTGTTAAAAGCGCCTACTTTCTTTTGTCTGTGCTATAGGGTTCTAGTCTGTTTGTGAGCGAGCTAACAAGCTTTCAGATCCAGATCAATTATATTTTTATTGATAGGTGTATCCTCATCAAAGCAGAGCTTTAGGCGGTTTCTCGTCATTAGCTTTGAATGTGCACATGTTTTAAGTGTAAAATAAAATCCGTTTATTTTTTTTTGTTTTTTTTGCTATAAAACTACTGTATTGCCTGATGCAAACCTTATGCTGGGATGATTTTAGTTGAATCTTGAGTGGACTTTTTTCTTTGATGTCTATTGGTATATTTATTAAATTGATGCATATCTACAAAATAGCCTGTTTGAAATTCTTCAAGTATGGGGGAATATATGCCTTTAAATGAGTTTGTCACATGAAACAAAACTTGGAAGTTGGTGGAGAATCCGGGAGGTTAAGGTTTCTGTAGCGAGGTGAAGTTCTCATTGCAGGTCTCTCGTCTGCCCTGCATGGTCGAATTCTCATGCGAGGCTTGCATTAGGAAATATTTAAACGTATGGAACAGCGAATACTAAATTATCTGCTGTTGAAATGTTTTGTATAGCAGGAGTATTTATTGTGGTTTCTCCTTTTTTCCTTTCCTCACCTCCACAGGCAGTAAAATTAATTTCCCTGACCTTTTAAGTTTTTAGAGCAGCAGGACTCAAATTCCACATACTACTACTGTGTATTTTTATTTTACTGTGAAATACATGTAACTGGAAAATGAGGGCTCAGGGAATCTACCTATTGATTTCTATTTCAAGGCTAGACATAATAATTAAAACAGAACAAAACAGCACCTGGTCCTTGGCTGAGTGATTTTGTAAATAAATTTGTGTGTAAAATGCTATTTTAGTTTAGGTGCGTTAAGGTAGTAGAGCTTATAATGCCATGCAGTATTAAGAGATAATAATGCACTGTAAATTTGGGGGTGAAAACAATTGTTTTTTTTTTCCAAGTCTTTAAAAAATTAAACTCTAAAAAATGACAATATTTAAGTGTGGTGGGGGAGGGGATTTCTGGACAACATCATTGAAACTTTAACTGTATAACTGTTGTAAATAAATAATAATAAAGAAATTTCCTAAAAAATGTTTTATTTATGTATTTTTTATTTTTTTTTTTTGCTAGTGAAAACCAACAATAGATAATTTATCCAGGTAGGCCTATATGTTGCCAGGTGTTTTCTATGAAACATTACCATTGTGAAAAACGCTTGTGACCATCGGACCATTAATAATATAATGAATTGAGTAATGCTTTTGACACCTCCATCGAGTCAGGGCATGAAGTCTCTGTTTCAGAGTGTTGTCTTGAAGCGCTGCTCTGCTGTCCTTGCCAGCCACATCCAATCAATCGTCGAACGACGGGCAGGAGTAGCAGGAAAGAATTAATGAAGGAAAAGTTTCTCAGACCGGTGTCACTTCATGCCAGGAAACTTTGTCTTAAACCTTAATGTGCATGGGAGACGACCAGGGAGGGGGATGGTGAGAGCAGTGTCCGCTGAAAGATATTGATATAGATTTTAATAAATGTACAGGCGATGACACCTAAAATGCCACTTCCACAATGCAGTTTGACAGTGTATTTGTACTAATAACCCCTAAGAGTGGAGATGAAATAGTGGCTGTTCCAGCGTGGCCGTGATTAATGTGGCTGAAGTAATTAAATTCCATTAGGCCCCGGGATCACCTGCCAGTGGAAGCGGGTGGCGGGCCATGGTAAGACAGCCATCGTGGACCTGGAGACTAATGCTTTTTAAAGCAGCGCTCCCAATCCCGATCCTGGCCAAGGATACAGTAACGGAGGACATCTGCTCCCTGTTGATGGCTGAAGGTATTGATGCATTGGATCATTAAGGGGGATGGTGGGTGTGGGGTGCTTAGCGGATGGTGCCAGTGCAAAGCTGTGTTTTTGCTGTTGACAGGAGAGATGCGCCAGAAGAAATGTGTCCGCCGTGCCTGTGCTGGCAGTACGCTGTAATCTCTGGGCGTAGAAGGCAGCAGAAGTCTGGCTGCGGGCTGTAGCGTAGCAGGGCTCAGTGGGAGTAGCTTTGCTCTAGGTGCAACATTGGGCTGTTGTTGTTGCCTTTTTTTTTCTCCTCTGCAGCGTTACTCTGTCCTCCTGGTAGATGGGTATGGCACCGCCCCCACATCTCCTGCTGTTTTGCAGTAGATTCCCAAAGACTGGCATCATTGCTGGCGGAGAGAGGCCCGTGCCCTTTGCAAATGGCTACAGTAATGACCCACTTGGGAGGCAGCGGGTCGCTGTGGATGCGGATGTGTCCAGGTGCCACAACATAAGCATTTCATTAAATATTGAAGCGACTGCTTTCAGATATTGAGGTGGAGACAAAAATTTGGCCACGTTCCAAAAGTGACTAAAAGTATGTGAGATGCGAAGATCTCTTGCTCACTTTCTCTTCTCTCTTTTTCTGTCTCCTCTCTCTAATCACTTTCTAGTTTTACTTGACCTTTCTTCTGCTAATTAGTTGCCTTCTTGAAATGCATTATGGGTAATCTATCTTGGGCGATCCAGCTTCCCCCCTTTTCTCGCTCTGGTAATCACTCTAAATGTATGAATGATTTATTCAGCCAAGCTACTTCTCACAATCTTAAAATACACAAACCATAAAATACAACCCAATTATTACCTCATGCCTGCAAACTGGACCTTGGTCCTGTGCCTGTGTTTTGTAATTGTGGTCACATTAAGGCAAAGAGAGTTATCTGGGATGTGCACGAGCACAAGTGGGCAGGAACTTGCAGCTGTCTCAGGAATGCAATTGCACTGATGAGCACGGTAATGTAAGGTGTTGAGATTTGCAAACATGTGCCCATGCTGTGTTAAATGCTACGTATGTGGCGGTCTGAACGGGAGTAGTTTTGCACGAGCTGAGGAAAGAGCTGCGGCCAAGCACATCCTTGTTGCACACACTTGCAGAAAAACAAAAACAAAACACCTTATTAGATGCAAATGGTTATTCATCAACCCAACTACAAGCTATTTACTGTGTGTGTGTATGTGTGTGTGTGTATATATATATATACACACACACACACTTTATTTCATTATTTATTACTTTATTATTATTTATTACTTTATTATTTTTAGTCAAGATATTTTTGTCTTTCATGCTAAACGAGAGGTTATTTGTGCATTTGTGTGTGTCTGAATGGATTGTGTGTTTGATATATTTGCCCATTGGAAGTGGGTACAGCAGATGTGTGGCGCTGGGGCCCCAGGCTGCTGCCAGCTCCTTGGATCCTGTGTTGACAAGTGCCTTCAGGTGCACAACACTCCCCATTACACACATAACGGAGTTAGTCCCTGACTTAGAACCAGAGCCAGAGAACGCTGTCAAGCCCTGTGTGTGTGTGTGTATGACAGAGTGCTGAATTAGGGAGAAGAGTTAGAAAGTTTAAAAACATAAATGATTGTAAGTTTGCAAATCAGTGTTCTTGTTCATTATATTTGTCTTATTAAAGTTACGTTAAATCACACCAGGGGTTTTTCTGTTTCTAAAAGTCTTGATCATCTTGACCAGCCACAATTTTGTTAATTTTTCTATGGAAACATACTGTAACGAATAACGATACTATATTCAGAACCAAGCTCTAAAACTACTGGTTCTGAAATCACTGAGCAGTCATTTGAGGTAAGCGGCAAAACAGGACCCCTTAATTGTAAGGTGGCACAATGGCAGTTAAGATCAAAACAGTGCATGGTTTACATGGAAATGTTATGTCATACGGACCCAGTAACACAGCGGTACTGAACCTGGGACAACCTGTAGGAGGTGGTCTGAGTTTGGTTTCAATGGAACTATGGCACACATTACATGAATGTGAACTCAAACTTTGTTTCCACTTGTTCCACACTTGTTCAGCACTTTATAAAGCCAATAAGACATGCATTTTAGCCCATGATGATTTCATTAGTTCAACAAAACACATGAATGAGATGACAGTGGTGATTATTTACTAGTGAGAGTGAACCTGTAGTTTAATTGGAAATGAACGCAAAAATGCAACAGGATTCGATAGAATCAAGTGGATCTGAAAACAGACCAACACTGCAGGGAGTACCGGGAACAATCACACTCGGATTTGGAAGGCAAGAAAACATGGCCAGTGTGAAAACCCTGTAATGTCAAAACAAAAAAAAAAAACTGTTTTTAGAAAAAAGAAAAAATAAAAAATGTTTTGAAAAAAAGAAAAAAAAAAAACAAATACATACAAAAAAAAAAAACACAAAAAAAAAAAAAGTATATATATATATACATATATATATATATATATATACACACACACACACACACACACACACACACACACACACACACACATATATATAATATATATATATATATATATATATATATATATATATATATATATATATATATCGAATAGAACATATATATCGAATAGAACAGAGAGAGGGAGAGTATTAACAAGTTATAATAAAGTAAAAAGTATTATTTTAATGTTTGTATTTAGATATACAGTTTTACTATAGATAGATAGATAGATAGATAGATAGATAGATAGATAGATAGATAGATAGATAGACAGATCTTAAAAGTGTTAGTAAATCTATCTAAATGGAAGACAGTATTGTTTTCCTGAAAATTATATGTGTGGGTCTCTCCATATGAATATGCATCAATTAAATCTGAAGTAAAGAGAACGGACAATTTATTGCTCTGAGGATTTATTCAATTTAACTATGTAATTGCTACCAACTAAATTACCCAAAATAACACAATTCAATACATAAAACAACAAACATAATATCGTTAATGACAAGAGCTATAGGGACGATCTACATTATCCCAAATGACTCTGTGCAAGGTGTAATTCCACATTCAGACACTCATTCACCATGCAGGAACTGCAGGTTCGAGCATTGGAATGAGATTTAAAGTTAGTGTCATTTTTAAGTGTTCTACTTGAACAACAATAAATGTATAATGATTCCAAGAATGGATCATGGATACTGGATTCAAAGGACATTTAAAACATGAAAGAACTATTAGGGGCTGATATGTGGGTGAATGTGTGTGGATCTCACAAAATGCCCCAGTCACATTTTACCTCCACGTTAGCAATAATTAATAAATTTCTTTCTTTCTTTCTTTCTTTCTTTCTTTCTTTCTTTCTTTCTTTCTTTCTTTCTTTCTTTCTTTGGGTAAGTAGTGATGTTAAGAAGTGGTGTTGAGGAAGTCATCAAATTCATTATATGCTATTTCAGACAAATCTGTATAGGTTATATTGTGGCTGTTCATGTGTATATTCTCACTTGTTTGTGTGAACTTGTGTATGTGTGATTGTGTCAGTCGCTATTCTAGAGGTGTTCAGAGTGTGTGAATTGACTGTGAAGATGCCTTTGAGCAGTGGCCGTGTTTTCTGTCTGATTGTTTACCACTCCTCCCTCCCTCTCTCTCTCTTTCCTTCTCTCCCTCTCTCCCTCGGCTGTAAGTCTAAAATTTTAATTATGCTGCCTGACAGCCTCGGTGCGTGATGCACGGCCCTGCATCCATCACGACGCGAGGGCCAGTGGCGGCCCATACCTTGCCTGGTTCCTGAACGCCGGAGCAAGGGCTGAGCAGCAGGTGCCATATTACTGTGTACAGAAAAGCAATTAGGAAGCATATTGGATGAATGAGGAGTGCATTAATATTAGCGAGTACATTTGTCAGTGGGCTTGATGCAAGTCTTTTTCTTTTCTTTATGCAACATTAAGATTGTGGCGCTCATAAATTCTCTGCTTAAATTGCCATCTGTTTCCCTGTCAGGACACTCTGAGACTCTGAGAGGAGAGGAGGGGGAAAGGAAAAGTTTTCTCCTTTCCTCTCTCTTTCCCTTACTCACTCTGTCACTCATCTTATCTTTCTGTTCTTTCTTTAGGATAATGTGGTTTTGCAATTCATACGTTAACGTCCGGCACGTTAAATTGATAGTTCACCTAAAAATTAAAAATTTCCCATTGTTCACCACATGTCAAAAAAGAAAAGTTTAGCTGAATGTTCATACTGCCCTTTTCCATGCATGCAATGGAAGTGAATGGTGACCAGGGGCTCCAAAAATGCATCGTAAAAATAGTTTGTATGGTGCATGCAGTAATGTTGTAGTCAAGACCACTTAAACTGAGACCAAGACAAGACTTAGAATTTAGGGGTTGAGTCTAAGACAAGACCAAGACCAAGGCAGGGTGAAACTGAGTCAAGACCAAACCAGCACTTCTCAAATTCATATGAAAGATCTACATTTTCTGCCTGAGAAATGTCTGATGTTTAATCAACAAATACAATTGCAATATAAAGACACTTTATAAAGCCAATAAGATAGGTGGCGGCAAATCACCATGAGTGAGTCACTAAATCATTTATTTAAATGATTCTTTCAAAGCAGCTGATTCATTTGTGAAAACCACTCTCTTGCACTTTTGATATTGCTTAATTATCATATTATATAATATAAAAACAAGATCTCATACAGATACTTTTTTGCAATCATATCTTGAAATTTTTGGAAACTGTATTAATTTTGGTGAAATATTTGACGCAATTCCCCATTTAAATCTGACCTGGCATAAAAGTATCAAAAGAATCAAATCAAAGTAAGTTATTGATTGCATTTGAAGCAGAAAGTTTCACATCCAATCACAGTAATAATATTAACATAAATCAGGCAATGCACTGGCATTTTAGTGATATTCCTGCAGTTGTGGTCTTGACTGGTCAAAAATGGTCTCAAGACCGGTGTGGTGGTCTCAAGTACTAAAATAATACCATACACTATATTAAGACTTTTTTTAAACCATGACACCTTTGTCTTTCCCTTTGCAACATCACTCAAATCTCATTCACATACTGTATATTTAAATTGGGCACATAACGATGTGTCAAGATGCAAAACATCATTGCTTCTCACAACTGACTGTGATGTTTCAAATTTTAAACTGTGCATATTTAAATCACACAAGATTTGTGTGCTGCTGCAGAAAGGAAGATTATAGTAAGTAAATAACAACTTGAAATTCATTCTGTCTCACACACAAAGGGACCAAAACTTCGCAGAAAACCTAAACGGCAACAGCAAATGTTTCAGTTATTAAATATAAACAATTGGGTAACTGAACTTGGTATGCTGTTCAGGGTGTCCTGTTCTCAGGCGACAAACCAGTCGAAGTGAAGTTCTTTGGCAACAATCCGCCTCTTGATATTTTAGACAAATTTTACATATTGCTACTCTTACATAATTTTTGGTCCACAGGTCTGATATGTTTAACTGTTGTAGTTTATTCACAGTTAATATGCGTCATCAGAGAAGCTGTAATTAAACCTCACTGTTTCGGTCAATGATTTTGGCCTTCCAAACTTTTTGGGCTGTTTCACCCAAATAATTTCATTGCTATTTCACTTCCTTTGTATATAAAATAGCTGCCAATAATCTACAAAATATATCATTTTGTATTTACCACAAGAGAGAAATGTGAGAAAGAGACCTTGCTACAATAGTTTGGTACAGCATGATGGTGAGTAAATGATGTGTAAACTATTCCTTTAACTATCGTTCGTTGTTAGCACCCTGTCTTTGTACTCTTAAATCAGTTTTTTTTTTCTTGTGGAGGAGATATTTTTAAGTCGATTTTCTGTTTAATTGAGTCAACATGCAGACTGTAAAATATACTTTGGCAAGAGCATGTTAAAAGCACAGATTAAACTGGTGTGGCTTTTGGGAAAGCGGAAAACTGTCTGTCCTCCCTTTCTTTCTTTTTCATTGTCTTTCAGCTGGAGAGGAAGAGCTGCTCATCGCTCGCTCTCTTTGGCACGATGGCCACATTCTCAGGGCTATCATCTCAATAACACGGACGGCTTAATGACGGCACGTCCAAGTGCTGTCACAGGGAGATTACTGTCAGTGCGTCCCATGCCCGCAGGGGATGTGGGGGTGTGCTGAGCTCGATTGGAGGGGGGCAAGGGAGGACAGCATAGAACCCCATGATAATTAGCCAGCCTGCAGTGTGCGTAAAGCAGTCTGAACAGCCAGTGGAGCAGTTGAGAGGGCAGTGCATTCACTTTTGTGTATCTGTTCTCCCTTCCTTTGACTTCAACTCAGCCCAGTCGAGTGAGACTGCTGGGAGTGGTACTTGTACACTATTAGGACGTTTAAGACGGGTATAGCAGGTAACTGGTGACTTAACAGACATGTTCTTTTTGCAGGCAATTTGACTTGAGCGTATGGGAATACTTGAAGACTTAAGTGCAGTATTGTAAAATCAGTGCCTCTGTGGGCCTGTCATATGGCTTTGAACAACAGATCATGTGTCATTAAACATCCACAATCCCTACCAGCACTATCGCCGCAGATGATTAATATACACCCATCAATTTCACACAACTTGGACAAGGATTTCTGTACACTATGGGCTTTGTTTGCTCATTTTTGTGCGAGTCAGTGGCCACCAAATATGACCCTCCAATGCGGTTGTGTTCACGCTGGCTGCCTGTTATTAGTCAGTAGATGTATGCCATAATCAGTAAAACAAAATTTTGTTGCCAGGGTTGTCAGCCAGCTAAGATTTAACTGATTTGTCAGTAGATGGCTGCCATAATCTGTATTACAGGCACTGGCCCAGAGATTAAAGATCAGGAGATTTTAGAAAACTGAGAGAAGAAAGAAATCAGAAAAAAGAGTTTGGACATTATGTGGCAGAATTCCTCTCCAAATACCCATGTTAAATGTGGGTTGCTTTTAAAAGAGCTCCATGCATGATGTTTATGGCTGGAAAAATGCAGTGTCCCATTTGAAAAGAGAAGGCAAACTTTGCATATTACCTTTTCTGTATTAGTGTTTGACTTTTCTTATTATTTAATTTTATTGGCTTATGGATCACCTTAAAGCAGACTGACTTACACTATAAGGGCTCTACAGTGTGATTTATGAATTTTGAATCTATTATAAATATATGTTGTTGTTCTTGTTGTTGCTTTCACTGTTTTCCCTCCAACTAAGCAGTCTTAACACTGCAAAAGCAACATGACATAGCAATTTTTTCCAATATTTTTGAAGAACAAATATTATTAAAATAAATGCGTTCTATTTTAATATATTTTAAAATTTAATGTATTTTTGTATCCTGAATTTTCAGCAGTCAAAATTCCAGTATTCTGCATCGTATGATCCTCCATAAATAATTTTACTATTCTGACATTCTAATAAATTTTACAAAATTGTATTGATTTATTTGTTTATTTTACCAGCATTTATTAAAAAAAAAAAAAAACAAAGAAGAATAATTGTTTTGTAGCATTATAAATGTCTTTGCTGTTAATAGTGTAATGGTAGTGCATGTACACATATTGTACATTTATATACAAACATATGCATGAAAATTCTATTATATACTGTATATAGAGCAATCACAGAGGATTTTTGTGTGTGTGTGTGTGTGTGTGTGTGTGTGTGTGTGTGTGTGTGTGTGTGTGTGTGTGTGTTTTTTTTAAATGTGTTTTTTGTCACTTTTGCAAGGCTGACACCCTGAAAATTCGTAATAAATCAAATGCGATTTTAGTTTATATTCAGAGGGGGTGTCAGTCCCTCTAACAATCTCTTGTTCTGTCTCTTTCAATTTGGCTTATGTTGTGGGGAAATAAAAGAATAAGAAAAAGTTTGAACCTCAAGCAAATTAAATTAAATTCTCTATTACTCCTAATATTGCTGAAATATACATTGTTTGTTTAAGTTCTTAACCATACAACACACTAGCTCCTGAAACAGTGCAAAATAAGATATGATTACTCAGATCTGGGAATAAAACTTAGAAACCAGCCCTCTTGCAGCATGCGTATCCCTGATATACAGTGTCTGTTAAAGCTCATAGTAGTGTATCGGGGTGTGTGTGTGTGAGTCCTCAATTGCGAGTACCTAAGGGTTGTCTGTCTTTGGCATAAATCACATTGGTAACAAGACCAAGTTTATCTCTCCTGTAGTGCGACTGAAGCTCTCAACAGGTCTGTGCATGATCCAGTGCTATTAGGCTGTCTAATACCTTCTCATTGTTATTCATATACTGTAACATGGCTACGGGTTTTTTTTTGGTCTTTTTTTTTTTTCTCCGCTCTTGGCTTCCCTCACAGATCCATTTATGAATTGCTCTGTAACCTCTTTTAAGAGTGCTGTCTAATTGATCTAATTCAGCGCTAACGGATGTTCTCTGTTATTACAGATGATCTTGGAGGCAAAGTTGGTAAAAGCATTAATAATGTGCACTCGTTGTGCAGTGCCGTGGCACGTCTGAACGTGCCGGGGGTAATCACACAGTCCATAGGGGGTGCATGAAGCCATTATTAATATTAAGGAAGATTGTTCAGCCCACAGTCACTCACCTTGTCTAAATGGAAGGCTGTAGGTGGGATTCAATGCTGTAACGGCAGCACCAGATATACTGTAGCAACCCACAAGCTCACACTGGTGTGTTCAACATTCCCTTCCTTCATGTTTTGTACCTGACATCCTACCGCAAACCCACACTCTCCTCAAAAGAGCCAGTGTTCTACATCATGATGATAGTGTGGGACTCCGCTGCGCCATGAAACCAGCATCTCTTCTCAAATCTCTCATGAGAATTGTTTGCTAGCTTGGTGAAGGTTGTTTGATATTTCCTAGCCGCTCTCCACTTGCTTCTTCTTCTCTCTCTCCTTTACCTCCTAATTCGCAGTATGATGACAATAACATGCACGACAGCCTTAGCGAGACCTTTCGAAATGCTGCCGGCCGCCCACTCCCCTGCCAAGGTCGCCACTAAAAGGCATCTCACTCTTCTCTTAGTGGCTTCTCCTTTGTGCAGACTCGTCGGCTAGCCCTGAAAGATATAATTTTCTTCAAATGCACCTCTCGGACTAGTTTGTCTATTTCCGCGGTGCCCTTTTCCAATATGAGGCAGAGACCCTACATTGCAGCGTCTTGCGCAAATCACACGGCAGGGCCAGGATCTGAGAGGGACAATTTGCCAGCGGTATGCATGAGTAAGCAGGGAATTTCTCCATCCATTTAGAGTGACCAGACTGCTCTCTGACAAGTAGATGAGAGAGAGAGAAAGAGAGAGAGAGAATGTAGAATCACTTCTGCTCCCTAACACGGTCCTGTGAGGGAACTGCCTTCAGATGGCTTTTGCCATGTCTAATCTTTCTCTCTGGCCAAATCTGGTTTTCCCTTATCTCTGCTGTTGCTTTGTGACAGAGTAGGGAGCCCATTAAAATGTTTTGGTCACATGTAAGTATATTGTCTTTATTTCTTGATGTTGCAGTGTAAGCAGTACTCCAGGAAGTCTGACAGTTACTGTGGGGGAACAATACAATATTTTTACAGATAATTCAAAGTGTATGTTCAAAATAATATATAGTCATACCTCACATTTTATGATAGTATCTGGAATAATTATGTGTACATTTTCGTGTTGATGGAATGTGTTTGAAGAGATTTGAGAGCAGTAGTAGTGTAGCGTGAACCAGACAAATTAAAGATTTGATCGGGAGCCTGGTTGAAACATGAGCCGAATTCCACAGAAAGGCAGGATGTTGTAAATCAACTCCTAGCACCACAGTCTGATAACCAACCAACTCTTTTCACAGAACAGCTTTCAACATTAACACCATTAGAACAATTATTGACAATTTCCATTCGAAGAAGAGATTGTCTAATTTGGGGCAAGTAAGCGAAGAAATGGACAGTCTGACCCTCACATGTAAAGCCATGAGAGAGTAAACAAGATCGTTGGATTGACTTCCCCCTCACCTAGCAGAACCAGACTGGAATTCCTAAGGAGACCTGTTAACCCCCTCTGGTCTTCACAGGACATATCCTTTCTCCCCAGAATGGCACAGAGAATGCCTTCCAATGCATATATGCACCAAAATGAACTCAAAAAAAGACTTCTAAATGGATATCAGTCCTTTGCTCAACTCCATATCATACATGAACCCACACATTTGATTATAATGTTTCTAATCACTTATTGTGTATGTCTTTTTAAATAACTCTTGAATAGCTTAAGGGATCATATTCATATTTAGTATGTGTGTGTTCGAATCTTCTTGCTTGAAAGGTTTCTGACCATCAGTTATTTATCAAATGTATCATATTCTTGTTATAGGAATCATGTCCAAATTATACCCTGCAAGAGCGGGAAAATTCGGACCTCGTGCTTGATAAGATAACATATGATTTATGAATTGGTGGGACAAACAATGCAACACACCAAGAAAAGACAATATCTAATTGGTCAAGACAACATTTGAGGTGTGGCCAAAATGCCAGTTTAAATACTCAGGACACCATCTAAATTTTGCTTTTAGCGTTGAGCTTGCGTTTAGCTTTTGCTATCAGTCATGCCGGCTTTTAGCTTTGCTTGTAGTTTAAGCTTTTAGTCATGCTTTATCATCACTTTTAGCGTTCTTCGAGCGCCGTTCCAGCGTGCTTCGGCCTGCACGCCTGCTGCTACTTAGCCACGATGAGAAGAAACACCACCTAGTCTCGTCAAACTTTACTTCTATTCTTTTACTGTAGTTTCTTTTCTTTTCCGTTTGAGAGTTTCGTGTTCTGAGTTAAGTTTTGTAACGCCGTGTCTCCGAGTCTGACCTCGAGTGCCCGTTCAACTTCAGCCAACGCCCAACCACGGGCTTCCCAAGACGTCACTTCAACGACTACTGAACTTCCAGCCAGTCAGCAACTTCGGGAAACCCCCTTTTCAGCGACAACAAAGGGAACCCCGTTAAACAGGCAACGCAAGTAACCTCCAGACTCACATCTGTACTGTTGTTATCTAATATAATTTTAACCTCATTGAGAAACTCAGTGCGAGGGTTAAATTAAGTGATTAATGGTTGTTCATGTCTATGCAATTTCACGTATTGCTGTAAAACTTGGGATTTCACATTTTCATCCTCTTAAACTCATTCTTTCCTAACTTTCTATCTTCCTGCAACTTGTGTGAATGTGTGAGTGCGTATGCTTATGTGTTAGATTAGTTTATATGTCTTAGATTTATCTAATAAAGCCTTATTCATATTGAAAAGAGAAGTATCTTGTGTTTTGTGCTCTCAAGTTAATGTCTTAAACTGCCGATCTTGTTACTGTGCTAATTAATAGTGTTTTCACTATACTTTGGATATTAATATCCAGCGCAGATTTGATGTTAAACGGCTCGTTCAGTGAATCGCTGGCCGTTTCAGTGACCAGCCGTGAAACAGTGAAAACTATCAAAACACCTTTAAAATCTTAAATGATTCCCTTTGAGCTAAATTGACCTGTTTCCCTTACAGTAGTAAACTAGGCATACAGTATATTGCAGATATCCTAATTATAAGTACTACGTTTTGTTGACATAATATTCTTGATTACCATTCAAATATTTGGCATCAGTAGGATTTTTTATTTATTTTTTTTCTCTGTGAAGACTTTTACATTGTTACAAACAAATTCTGTTTTAAATAAATGCTGTTCTTTTGAACTTTTTATTCATCAAAGAATCCTGAAAAAAAGTTGATTTTAATTGGCAGCTTTTTCAAGGTTACTATAAACGAGAACACATACAGATACAGATATACAATCATTATCAACATTGGTAAGAAAAAGAAGAAGAAGATTTGTGTCTTGAGCATCAAATCAGCATATAAAATGTAATGGCTGCTAAAAATTTTGATTTGTTGTCACAGGAATAAATTATGTTTTTTTTTAATTATTAAAATAGAAATGTTTTTTTGTAATAATATTTCACAATATTAATGTTGCAACTGTACATCTAATCAAGTAAATGCAGACCTAATTAGCATTGAAGGCTTATTTTAAAAACATTTAAACTTTTTAAGTCCAAATTTTTGAATAGTAGTTTAAATTGTGCCAGTATAAAATAATCTGTCTACAAAACTCAGTAGTGTATATGTACATGTATACATATACAGTGTCTATCTATACATGTAGTGTCATGTGATAAGAGCCGTAATCTAGGCAAAGTGTGGCTATTTTGAATAAGCTAAAATGTGTGTGTGTATATATATATATATATATATATATATATATATATACTGTATATAATTTTTGAAATTAGTCAGATAAAACTTTTCCCAAATCTAACCTGGCATATGAATTACTTTACAGAACTAATATGATTTTAATTTTAAATAGTCAGATGACAGCAGATTACCTTTTTTTTTCTTTTTGCTTGTATCATTCTGTTATTTTTGCCAGTAGAAACCAATCTGTGTTTCTTTAGCATGAGAAGCTTTGTTGGGGGTGTTATTTCAATTAGGATGACAGTGTGCCATGTGATTTTTACCCAGGCAAGAGGCTCAGGACTGAATTGGCAGGTTACATTTCGCTACACTGCACATGCAAACTTGAGTGGTTCCACATCTTGTATGAAAGAGTGTGTAAAACTTCCCCATCTTCCTTTAAAAATCACATTGACTGAAGAGGTCAATTCTTGCCAGTATAGTCTGCTTCAGCAAGACTCTTAATGGTACAGTTATCACTGTCATCATTACTCCTCTCATGCAGAACAGTAAACCACCTGCTATAGAGAGAAAAACATAAACTTTATTTATTTATTTTTACATTTTTTTTTGCGGCTGAGGGTGGTGATTACTTTTCTCCTAAAATGGCCAGTTTCAGGCTTATTCTGGTTTTCCCATTTTCATGGGTTTAAGAGCTGTCTTTTTATAACACACACACACACACACACACACACACACACACACATACACACACACACACACAAAAAAAAAAAACTTTATAGTACTGAGAAAATAAGTGTCATACTCAATATTGTTAACCCTGAAAGATCTTAACCCCTCCGTTAAAATGAATCCAAATTGTGATGAACCACACATGAAAATACCCTATTCTGCAGGGATTTTCTCATGTGCATGTGGTTTGGTCCATAATCCCTCAAAACCACATGCACTTTCTCTTTTGAAATGTTCCATGTTGGGAATGTTCAGTTGAATGTGGCTGTTAAGACAGCTGCAGGACTTAATCTGGAAAATGTTTGTAATTGTTGAACCACTTGCTGAAGAGCAAAGCCCTTGTCTGTCTGTTGAGCTATGAGGATTAGCATGGACATTAGGACAAAATGGGCATTTTAGAGCTCCACATAATAGTTTTTAATTTGACGAAAAAAGCTTCCCTGGCAGAAATGTTGTGAAGTTGATGGAGAAATGTCCAGAGTGAAGAGTGGGTACCTAAATATTGTATAAATATACAGACACATTTATTTACTGTTAGTTAATATTAGTTAGCTTGTTAATACAAAATTGTCTTCCATTTGTGTCTTTCCATAGTTTTGGTGACCTTACTATTAGTCCAAAATATGGAAAATAGTTAAAAATGGGCCCAAACATTCCTTAAAAACAAAAATAAAATATAATAATAATAATAATAATAATAATAATAATAATAATAATAATAATAATAATAATAATAGTTGTTGTTTGTTTGTTAGTCAGTTAGTTAATACAAATTTTCCTCTACTTCCAATTGTGTTATTCCATAGTTTGGTATAATAAAAATAATAATACACATTTTATGTATATTTTATACATACTATTATTATTATTATTTTTTTTTCGAATTAAATTAAATATAGCTTCCAAAAATACCCCTACAAAGGTAAAAACAAAGAAAGAAGTGCCTCTACAAATCACTTTAAGGCAGTGGTCTCAAGCTCAATTCCTGGAGGGCCACAGCTCTGCACAGTTTAGCTCTAACCCTGATCAAACACATCTGGTCCAGCTAATCAAGGTCTTCAGGATTATTAGGAACTTCCAAGTAGGTGTGAATTGGAGCTGGCTGGAGCTAAACTCAGCAGAGCTGTGGCCCTTCAGGAATTGAGTTTGAGACCGCTGATTAAGGAATCAAATATCACCTTGTATTGGGAAGGTTAATTTCTGTCATTGATAAGAAGGTCATTGCCTAAAGTTTTGACTGTACTCCTAACTTTTTTATTTTTATTTTTTTTCAATTAGGAGTGCTCCTAAAAACAAATGTAAGCCTATAGAGCCCTGACACATGTATACACTTTTGTTTCATTTTATTGATTTAATGATCAATTGATCACATCATCAGTTTTAAAAGAGTTCTCTTTTTTTTTCTCTTTTTGTAATTTGTCACTGGCTATGTGGCTATTTGTTTGCACTTTGAGGTGAGTGGGAGCTAGTATGGCGGCTGTTATGATCAAGCTCTCAATATCCACTGTTATTTTTTTCCTTTTTTCTGAAGTTATTTGTAAACTCATTTTTTTCTTTCCCTTTCTCTCAGTCTTCCCCGGAGCCCAGACCGGCCCGTGAGATTTCCTTGTTAGCTTAGATGTGGAGAACAGTTCTTTTACTGAGAACTGTTTAGAGTAGACACCTAGTCAAGACTGTGTGTGTGTGTGTGCGCAATGCCCTCCAGCCAGCGGCGCGGTAGGGATGATGTGCTCTCTCACAGAGTACTAACCTTGATCAATACACCACTATGGATTGCTCCAAACCCCGCCGCTCCCGCTCGCTCTTTATTTCAATATCACGGCTCTTTGAACACTGTAGCCAGAAGCCCTAACTGAAATGGGCTCATTCTCTCTCTCCCTCTCTCTCTTCACTTCCCTTGCTCTTTATAGGTAGTTTTGTAGAGGATAGATCGCTAGAGGCCATGGGCAAAGGACACCTGTGTCATTTACCTGCATTCTCCTTTCCCATCCAAAGTGAGAGGAAGAAAAAAAAAAAGCTGCTTTTTTGTATTTGCTACAAATGCCCTCACACAGACATCAAAAGTAATTTATATTTGGAAGTGCAGGAAAGAAAGAGGAAGGTCTTTAATCACTTCCCCTGTGCCCTCAAAAGACGTCATGAGCCCTTCTGGGCTGAGCGGGAGCAGTTTGTTTTTATTTGCTGAATCTCTCACTTGCTCATTTTGGGTCTTTTTGTTTTTAAAATCCATCTATGATCTTTACTGCATTTAAAATCTCTTTGTGTCTATGGGAGTACACACAGGTGGAGCAGCTTACCTGGCAAAAACCAACCAGAACTACTAGGATTTCGTACTTCACAGTGTTAGGGGACAGTGAAATGAAAAAACATAAAAAAAAATAAAATAAAAAAAAAACAAAGAAACAAGGCACAAGTGCATCATGCACAAAAAGCTGCAAAAGACACAAGAAGCAAGGAGACTGTTTACAAAGTGTTAACAAAGAAAATCAGTGCATAGTGGATTGCAAAAACACAAGACATGGAACAGTGGAATAAAAGAAATTGCAAGGTCTAGAGACACTTGTTTAAAATATAACTTGAACACTGTGTTTTTAAAATGTGTCATGCACGAGAGACTGAAAGAGACGTACGTAAATTGGAAAAGTAGCACAGTGGAATCCAAAAATGTGTTCTTTATATAAATTTACCTTCTATTGAGCTGTTCCGTCAAAATATGTAGGTCAGCTTGGAAAACAAATGCAGTAGTTGCTAATATGTAAGCACTAATACAGTTATATATACAGAATATAACTTGTAAGTGAATTTAGAAATCTTTTAAAGCACTCTACAGTTTCAGTATTTACATTTGAGGAATGACTGTGTAATTCAGCACCATTCAAAAAAAAAAAAAAAAAATTGTAAATGCTATTTCTCAAAAAATCATAAAATGCTAATGATCAAAATGGTTAATACTTTTCTGGGTTTTAGAATGTCAGTTGTCAATGTCAATTTGCACAGCATTTTAAATCTTGCTTTTTGCCTGTTACTCTATATTAAATTTGGATGTTTGCTATTTTTAATTTTGCTCATTTAGCGTAAAGTTACTTGAATGTTTTTATGCTATCAGTGAATAACTAATTAAGATTGTTTTAGTATCATAAAAATACATCTTGTGATATTTCAGTGTAGTGAGCTTTAGTGTTGTCAAAAGTACTGATGTCAGTACCAGTCAGTACTGAAATTGTAAATTGTGTGATGATATCAGCATTAAAACACTAGTTAGCTTCTTTAGGTATAGCCTGTTGCTCAGCATGTTATGCTTTCAAAATAGCTTTCCCTACATGTTGAAATGACACATGCAGTAGTTAAAGTGTGCTTCGGAGTTCAGAGGCTGACCCAGATGTGTTAAAGTGGGTCAGGGGAGTGTCTGGGCCTTGTGCAGGAGGCGGACAGTGAGATGTGTGGGATACTGAGGAGGGTTTGGGGTTCTTTGCCCTGATTAAAGCAAATTTGGAATGGGAATTGTGGGACATCCCTTGTGCTTTGGTTCTGCTGCCTCTCCCAGCATCTGACATACTGTATGGATCCATCCTAATCAGGGTCTCCCTATCCCGCAACCTCTAAAGGTGAAATGTGCAATTTCTGTGCCACTAGCATCACCAAACAGAATTGTGAAAGTAATTGTTTGTTTTCAGACAGGTTATCCCACCGCTTAACAGACAAGCAGATGCAGTGCAGTCACATTAGTGAAATTTGCTGACAAAAAGGAACACTGTCCCGCAGCAGCTCTTACACAGAGGTCACTTTCAAACCAAGCAGCATTTTGTTGGTCAACTTGGTGAATTTGTGTGAAAAACCCATTGCGTTTTTTTAAACTTTCAAGGAAATCAACTAGGGAAGTAATGATTCACTCAAATTCGATTCACGATTCGATTCGAGTCACGATTTTATTTTATTTTTTTAAACAAAATGAGATTTAAGAGAAATTATAAATTAAATGTGTCCTTTTATTATTGCTTGGAAAAAATGCTGTACATTTCTTTGTGAAAATGAAATGTAACTATAATAATATACTAATATAGCACTTGCATATTATTGGTCTTTTGTTGGTTTTGATTGCTTCTTTTGTCCTCATTTGTAAGTCGCTTTGGATAAAAGCATCTGCTAAATGACAAAATTTAAATAAAATATAAGTGTAAATAACAAAACTAAACTGAAATTTTAAAACAAGCCTCAAATCAAATAAATAACACAAATTAAATAAATCCTTTCATATAAACATAATAAGGCTTTGTCTGTGTTCTTTCCATTAAAATTAGAGGCAACCACTGCATTTTAATCATGATCCAAACAAAGATGCTGCATGCATGCAACATGAGCAGTATTTAATCTAAAGTAGATTGTATAATTTCAAAATTTTGAAACAAAAACAGAATGGTTTGACTTCAGTTTTGTGAAACTACTGTATACGTTTCTATACGTTTTTCCTGTGTTTTTAGTAATAGCTACATTTTTGTATGCTATATTTTTGGGATTTTTTTTGCCTTTAAAAATATGTAGACATTAAATAATAATTAGAGGCAGAGTGAGCTTCTTTATTATGCTATTTACATTTCTTTTGTGCATGTTGTAAGTTTATTAGTTGCCTGTTTAAAATGACACGTTATTGGCTGTCCAGTGAGAAACCAAGCATTTACTCTGACATCTCACAGTAACCTCACACCCCTTTTTAGCCCATCGCCCATCATGCAACATCTCAGATAGCGAGTGCTATGCAAGTGGCTCTTGATGCTGTCATCTGTCTCTCCTGTCTTTCCTCATCCTCTGCTTTCCTTTCTTCCCCCTCTATCAACACACTCATCCTTGCTTCCATTTCCTCCCACTCTCAGGGCCGATCTCACTGGTGGGATTTAGTTTATTTGACAGTCTTCTGTGAGTTTTGCCTCCTCTCATTATAAAGTAACCCTGGTCCAGCTCAGTCCTGCCATAGTCCTCTTCCTGCCAGGAAACCAGTGGCATAGGTGCCTCAGTTGGGAGGAAGTCATCTCAAAATGCAACAAACCAAGGCATGCTTTAAATTGTCATGTACATTTTATTTACGTTTCTTCTGGGTGATTTTGAGTTCTGCATGTCTCAATTGCCTCACTTGCATCTAGAAGGGAAAAATTCATGCAAAAAAAAAAAAAAAAAAAAAAAAAACTTTTCTTCGCCCCCATGTCTTTCCAAACCCATGTGACATCCCTGCATGGGCCACAAAGTAAGATTTTAGGCCGAATTTTAATGCTGCTTTTTTGATGCTCTTACCAATGTTGTTTAGTTCCTAACTTTTTTTTTCTTTTATATTCTGCAGTAGGAAGAAAGTAATACAGGTTTGAAATAAAATGAGGGTGAATAAATCATCATAGAATTTTTTGAGTGATCAATCCCTTTGAGATGCCAAAAATGATACAAAGCACCATAAGGTATCATAAAAATAGTTCATATAGATAGAATCATGCTGTATATTTTTAAGCCATTCAATAGCTTTGTATATAGGAAATAGCAAAGAATCTGACTTTCAAACTTTCAGAAGTCATTTATGTTCATGTATATTCAGATAGATCTAATGGTTAGAGAGTCCGACTTGTAACCCAAAGGTCATGGGTTCAATCTTGGCACCGGTAGGGATTGTAGGTTTGGGGAGTGAATGTAAAATGTTTTTTTCCACCTTCAATACAATGACTGATGTGAGACCCTTGAGCAAGACACCGAACTCCCAACTGCTCCCGGGTGTGTGTCTACGGTGTGTGTGTGTGTGTGTGTGTGTGTGTGTGTGTGTGTGTTCACTACTTACAGCTGTGTGTGTGCACTTGAATAGGTTAAATACAGAGCACAAATTCCGAGTATAAGACACTTGGCTACACATCACTTTCACTTTCATATGGTGAGCGAGGGTTCATCATACCAGGTTTGACATTGATGATGTCAAATGCCACTGGTTCATGTATGGCTACAGAAAACGTTTTTAGGAGTTTTTAGGAATGAAATTTTGGGTAAACTATCCCCTTTGAGAAATAAACAAAAAATAAGGATTTAAAATTACTTGATTTTTAACTGCTGTACTCTTTCTCATGTGTGTTTACGTACTCGTGTTTATTGGAAGAGACTGTTATAAGCTAATTCAGCTAGAAACTGTCCCAAGTCCATCTTGTCCCATTCTATCCTGCCTGGCTATCTGTTAACCTTTACTCCAAATAGACTTGCTTTGCCACATTTAAACTAATTACTTCGATGAAAAAGCACAGTTAAAAGATGCTTTAAAGTACTTGGCTTGGTGTTGAGGTGTGATGTCATCCAATGATTTTACAGGTGCACTTGGACTAGACATCTTTTTATCTTATCTTGTTTCTTTTATCTTGTTCATAGAAGCAAAAATAATGACTTTTCCCACTTTTTGCCACTTTTATTCATAGATATTGTAGCAAGAACAAGGAATGATGCATTAACTGTTAAGCCATGGCTGTGATAATTCTATGATTTAGTATTTTTCACCACACTCTGGTGGTTTTCTTATGTGCATTCAATATAACAGAATTGCATTTACATGAGAAGCCAAAAAAGTAATCAATGAGCTTGTGTATTCCTTACGGCCTCGATATATCTGCTATCTGAAAGTCTATAGCTGATATTAATCATGCATTTTTTTTTATACAGCTAATGTTCATAAGGGGAAAGGTACTGACTTAGGGTATGTTTCCAATCTCAAAATCCAAAGAATCTCATACTGTACAAGAAAAGCGGCAACAGCTGGATAAACTAGTTTAAACAAGTGCAATTTTGTGTTTTAACCACACCAGAATCTGTTTTTGTAATGCCCCTTTGAGTGTATCTGTCAAATATGGTCACCCGTGTTGTTGCTGTCAAGTAATTACTGCGGTTAGAGTAAATGTGGCATTTTAGTAAATGGTTTGTGTCCGGCCCGGTGCCCAGTCCGAGTCTGCTGAGACGTGCCGAAACAGATTGAGCGGGCCAGGTAGTCCATGACATCCTGTTAAAAACGCTTAGCATATCCAAATGGCCCCGTGGACATCAAACCTCGCCAAGCTGTTCCCACGGCCCTCTGCTGCCCGCCTGTCAACTCATGCCAGACCAGCGCCGGCCAAGTCCAATACGGCCATGTGGGTGAGTGTGAGTGAGAGAGGCCTATATTAGCTTACCCGCAGCCCGTTGTGTGGGAGCCGCGAGTGGGTGAGGTCAGGCCTTGTGTGAGGCCTGCAGGGAGGGGGAACCAGACCTGGTTTGGCTTGTCTCTAAACAGCCCCAGGCCCAGTGAGAAGAAAATGGCCAGTGAGGTAGGCTGGACTATGTTTACTCAGGACATTGTGGATTCTGGAATGGAGAAAGAGAGATACGGCGAACGAAAAGAGAGTGACTTGGCCCCTGGTTGCATTGGGTAGTTAAACATCCCCAGGCTGGGATTGTGGTAAGGGCAGCTGGACTGCGGCAAGCTGAAGAAGAAGAGAGAGGAGGCCCTGTGCACATGTGGCTTTTACATCAGTCTCTCTTTCTCTCTCTTCAACTCCTCCTCTCTTGCCCTATCTCTCCAGAGAGGCCCTTTTCTGTTCTTCTGAACTCCCTTGACCTTGTGGTTTGAATCCCATGCCACCCACACTGGCATGCTGCTTGTCTTTGATATGATTCCAGGGCCAGGGGTAGAACAGAACAGCTGGAACAGGCTCACCGCTGCCCATTGCTCGACAGTGCCTGTGTACGTCGCTCAAGTGTGCGGAACATACCTGACCATCTCAGAAAACAGATTCATCCTGCTCTCCATGGGCTTCCCCTGTCGGGCTCCAGTTTTCAGTATGTACATAGCCCAAAAAACAAGAGGTAATAACTGCCAACAGAATGAAAGAACAACCCGGCTATGTAAGGCGATCCGGAGCACTTTGCTAACGAAATACAGTATGCTAAATTTGAGCAAGATGAAGCAGCTCACAGAAGTAACTTATTAAATAACAGCCAGCTAATTACTTTGTCTTCCCATTGTCCTGCTGCTATACGTGTTATTGAGTGTTTTATGTGTCTTAGAGTAATGAGGAAGACAAGCCTGGCACCTGCACTGTGTAATTAAACATATAAATTCTCCCCTCGCAGAATTTATTTGTGGTCACGGGCTGATTTATATGGCTCGGTAAATTGCAACGTTGAGCTTATTTTCTTTCCCTGAAAGGGCTTAAAAAAAGGAACCCCATCCATCAGCCACCTTTGCCAGAATAAGCTTTGCTAAAAGTTGACTATATATAAGAAATACATGGTATTTTTTCCCCTTTTTTGTTCTTGCCCTACTCCAAGCTATGTTCAATCTACCAGGCATTTTTCCTTTGGGGAACGCAGGTAAATATGTATTTCTGGAGCACAAATTAGTTTTATGTTCGGATAATCGGATTGATGGCGCTATCATTTTTGCACTGATTATTTGCATAACTTTGGAGGCCATATGTTTGTGTTGATGACTATCGTTCTAAGGGACGAATATATATATATATATATATATATATATATATATATATATATATATATATATATATATATATATATATATATATATAAAAGAAAAACAAAGATGTCATACACAGAAAGTTGGCCATGCAATATCCTGCTTAGAAAAGAGAGCATGGAAGATGTAACCGTTTCCGTGTCCTGATCACCCCCGTTTTTTTTTTTTTTTAGCCTTTTTTTTTTTTTTTGTCAGTTCAGACTTTTAGCAGTGACTTATGTGTCTTTGCAGCTGTTCACCTGGGAGAGACTGTGTGGCTTTTAAAGATTGCTTACTCTACAGTTGATTATTTATTCTTTCTGGTGGATTATAAATTGATAAAATCTTAATGATATGGAGAGGCTCTGGGGTGTGGAGAGTGTCATACTAAGGTACCTTAACTCACAGTTGCGTTAATATGTGTGTCAGCCCCTGTAGTCCACATAGCATTTCTGATAAGCAGCACCAAGCACTCTCTTTGTTGTAACATTTATTCCGTTCATCTGATGTTTCCCTTGTTGCTGCAGTCTCTCAATAACTACCTTTATGTTTAGTTTTCATTTCATTTTTTTTTTCTTGTTCCTCTGTGAAATGAATGCTTTATACTGAGTTCTTCCAGTAATTTTAGCTTTGGTGGTTTTGTAAATATTTGGTTCTCGAGGTTTAATAAGTAGTAAATGATGAAAATCACATTTAGAGATGGTAATCTCCAGTAACTGAAGGGGGAGGTAATGCAGAGATGATGATTTTTCTATTTTGTCTCTGCATATTTTTAGAGTTATTATGGTACCAATGCTGCTGCGAGGGAGTGTTGGTATAAAGAAAAAAAAAAGAAAAAGCAAAATAAGAAAAAAATGATAATATCTCAACTGCCACGAGCTCCCACCAAGAGACAAACCATCTCACATGTGCAAGTAACTGTCACCACCACCAATATGGTGTCCTTTTTCTTCTCATAGAGCATATGTGTGCATGTGAATTCAAAGGTATTTTTTTTCTTTTTTTTTTTTTTTTTTTTTTTTTGCACATGTGTGTTTGCATGTGTGTGACACTGTGAGTGAGAATGAAAACCGTGGCAGATCAGGATGTTTAGTGCTTTGTCTTTCCCTATGCATCTCTCTTCTATGGATAGATTTTTTTTGTTTAATTATTAATAATAATTATTTCATAATTATATATACTATGCACACACACATTATATATACTGTAAATATATATATATATATATATATATATATATATATATATATATATATATATATATATATATATATATATACACATACAGTATATATAATGTGTGTGTGCATAGTATATATAATTATTATTATTATTAATAATAATAATAATAATAATAATAATAATAATCATCTTTTTTATATTTAATTGTACATGCTCATTTCCCGTTTTCAGATAACATTGGCTATCGTCTAATGCTTAAGGTTTTTTTTATTTTTTTTTATTTCATTTTAGGAAATCGTAATATGAATATGCATTTTTGTTTACTGCATGTTAATGTTATGATGTCTGAATTCACGTATAGCGTTCAAAATTATTGATTTTAGTTTTTAGTGTTTAATATTCTAATTTATTTAGAGAAAATAGTAAATAGTATAAACAGCCATAACAAATCGTTAAAAAGGTAAGGGTTATACTAAATATCCACACTCTTGGAATGCTGCATTGTCCAATCAGATTAGAGGACTGGAACTAATTGTTGTGTAATTCCATGCAAATGAGATGTGAATATTCTTTACTCAATTAATTAACTGCCAAGTTTAAATTCTATGATGTCTCTGATGGAAATGAGACCTTACTGACTTGAGGCTCCAAAACATTGACTCAATGTAACGACTGTTTCTCTTTCTTTTTTTTTTTTCTCTTTCTCTCTGATTTGCTTCTTTCCTCTTAATTTAAGATTATTTATTTTATTCAGTTTAATTTTTCTCTCCTTTTCTTTTGGCATTTTGTGGGGTCCTGCTGCTTTTATTACATTCCTGACACTTTTGTTAATAAATCATTGCAAAGTTAATGAAAATTGCATTCAGGCATATCCAAAATGATTGTGTCCTTTGTCATGCTAATAAATTGAAAGATGTTGGTCCAATGGGTGAATGCTTGCCCATTACTGAGAAGTTTTTGATGGGTGCCTGTTGAACCTCTCGTTTTCTCCTCTTTCTCTCCCTTCCAGTCGTTGTTCTTCAGTCGGAGGAATTTTTTTTTATCTTTAGGTTTTATCAACGTTTCAGGTGCAGTCATTTTCCCTTGCATTCGTTTGCTTGGCACAACATAAGGATCAAACAGGAGCATACAGTCTTGATGCAACCTGTCAGAACAAAATACATAAATGAATAAATAAACATGGTAATAATACACATTTTCTTTAATGTGTGTCACTTGCACATGCTTCTTTTTCTTATTTTACAGGCTGACCTTTACCTTGTAACCTCGTCTTGAATTTAAATCATTTGATATTCTAAAGCATTAAAGAAATTTCTGTCGTGGTGAGTTATACATTTCCAGCATTTCATTTTTGATAAGCATTTTCCTATATCTTGCTTTTTCTTTTCCTCTAAGCTCTGTTGGTTGTGGACCGTCTTATCATCTGCCACACTCGGCAGATACTGTGTCAGTGAATGAGGTGTGGACTATGTGGACGTTTTACAAATCTAAATGCAAAAAGAAATGGAATATTTGATAGCCTTCCATAATGGCCCTGAAATCTGTGTCATTATCTACTATCAGATGTGGCTTTTAAAAGCACTGGGAGTTCCTGGCGTTTTACATGAATTTCAGCTGAGAGCAGTTATTGAGAGCAGAATACATTTAGCGGGTCAGTTTTCTGGGCCTTCCATTGCTTGTCTTCCCCTCCACTTCAGTGGCACCCAACATAAGTATATAAATTTAATAATAATGTGCATTATTGTACTTTTTTATTATTTATACAAACATACATGTAAACATTTAACTTTATTCTCTGTTGGTAGAAACAGCATAAATGCTGTATTTAAGGTGTGCAAGTAATGCAAATGCTTTGTTGCTGCTGTTCCATAAGCGCCACCTGCTGTCAATGTGTAAAGTTGCGTTCTCATTCAGTCGGTCTGCTGTTTTTGTCTCGTTCAGATGTTTTCTGTAGCATAATTTCACAAAGTTAAAGTTAGACCATTCTCTTTTTGCTTCAAATTTCGAAATTATACGATCTAATTTAGATTAGAAACTGCTTATGCAGCATATATGCATCATCTTTGTTTGGTTCATGATTAAAATACAGTGGTTGCCTCTAACTGACTGGAAAGAGCACAGGCAAAGCCTTGTCTTGAATCTCATTTGTTAAAAAAAAAAAAAAAACGTGAGAAAATTGTATCATGCAATCAGTATTATGAATCGCATTGCATCGTGAGTTGAGTGAATCGTTACATCCCTATGAAAAACAATATTGTAATGTGTTACTTTTAAAAGTACCGTTCCCACCACTGGGTGTATTTAAGCTTCAGAGTGCATTTGTGTACTGAATGATAGCGAGAAAGCCCATTAAAAGGTTCATTGAGGAAAGCCAGATGGTCTATATTCAGTGACTGAAGGCGCTAATCTCCACTCATATCTGAAATTCGACATGTTTGTTGATTCTTGCCTTTAACTTGTCTGCTGATTGATGTGCAGACAACCAAGGAAGGTCTATTTGTGTCTTTTCTCCGTCAATGGCAATGTACGTTGAGAGGCCTGTGCTGGATTCAGCTGCACCAGATTCGATTAGCAAGCTAATGTTTTATTAGAGAGGAGTGTGAGAGGGGGACTAATTAAAGAGCCCTTGTGAGGGAGGGACAGGCAAGTCCTGTCTGCCTGGGCTGATGGGACATCTGTTTGCCTGGGGGTCAGGCACTGAAGCGGTGGGGTGCTCGGGATGGAAGGGGGAGTTTGAGGGGCGACTGGGTAGAGCCATGCTGGAGCCAGAATGGTGGCCACACTGGAGTTTGTTTCCTCCCTACTCCACGCTGGAGCAACAAACAGCAGGCCTGCTAACACGCGGACAGCAAATTAAACAACTAACCCAACTTCATTAACAGAATAATGATGGGCTCAGCCTGAGCACTGCTTTATTACCCATGCAAAAACACATTCGCATCAAACCGTAATAGGCCAGCACGCAACTGGAGTGCACCAGGATTTTGAAAACGTTTAAGTTGATAGATGCAGACTTTAAGTGAATCGAGAACAAAAGAATGGCAAAAAGCAAATCTCTCCCTGGGTATGTTTCTTGTGTGCACCTTGGATTGCACATGGAAAGCCGCTGCCAAGTTTACTTCATGTGCAAGTGCTACGGTGTGACGCAGAGGGCGTTGAGGTGGAGCCGGGTCGAGCGGTGCTTTGGTCTGTGGGGTGGCCCCTCCCACAATTCTCACCTCCATACCGCAACCTTTCAGTCTAAAATAACTTTAAAGCGCTGCGCCTGATGGGAATGCAGCTCCAAACTAAAGGCTAGTCCTATTAAAACCACCCTAATACTAAGGAGGGGGATGAAACGGAGTGAACTGTGGGGCTGTATTGATGTGGAGAAAATGAGCAGCTCTTGCTGCGGAAGAGGCCTGACTCCCCTATCGATCTAAAAAGGGAAAATGTAGAAATAGACTCTGTAAATCTGGCACTGCCTAACAGGTTAACAGCAACCATCTTTTCTTGTAAACTCATTCAGTATTCCTGCATTGATGCTGGAAGATGAGCAGAGCTCTTGCAACTTCCCTGCTTTGTGAATTATAGTGTTTTTATAGATCAATACGCAAATGCAGTTATCTGTGTTATTACATTGTGATAAATGCTAATTATGGTCAAGCTGTTTATTTGTGCTCAGGGAGGAAGTGTTTGATGGTTTTGCTACATCGGAGTATTGATAATTTACGGACTTGAGTGATACTATTGTGATACTATGCACATCATAGTTTCATTCATACTGGAAGTGTTTGACAACTGTATTTATTAAAAGGTGTGACTTGAATCTTTTCATTCATACAACAGCTTACAGGTGCAGATCAAAAACACTTGTATTAACAAGTAATTGAAGTCAAACCAATTTTCTATTCTCATGTGAGCTGTGAATATCAAAGTACATTTCAAAGACGTCTACTTTGATAACATTAGAAAGTCAATACACTTTATTTAATGAACAAAATCAATGAAGACACAAGTTCTTCCATTAAATCTTAATTTAGCTGTTTGGATTATTTATTTATTTTAAATGTATAAACTACTGATTAAAAGTTTTTTTTTTTTTTTAAATAAATGTTTAGGAAGTTTCTTAAGCACACCAGGACTGCATTTATTTGATTAAAAATACAGTAAAACTGTAATATTGTGAAATATGCATACGATTTGAACAGTACTGTTTTAACAAATTTTAAAATGTATTTGATGGTAAAGCTTTCACATGAACCTTCAGAAATCATTCTAATATGCCGATTTGCTGCTAATATAATATATTAAGCAGCACAACCATTTTCATCTGTGATACAAGTAAGAAATGTTTCTTGAGCAGCAAATCAGCATATTAGAATGATTTCTGAAGGTTCATGTGAAAGCTTTACCATCACAGGAATAAAATACATTTTAAAATTGTTAAAACAGAACTGTTCAAATTATTATTATTATTATTTTTTTTTTTTTCATGATTCTTTGATAAGTAAAAAGTTAAAAAGAATAGCATTTATTTGAGAGAATTTTGTGAAGTCTTTACTGGCGCTTTTGATTATTTTAATGCATCCTCGAATAAAAGTATGAATTACTTCCAAAAATAATCCTGGATTGCAAATGTGCTTCATGTCAAAACACAGTAGGGGAGAGTGGGGTGAGTTGAGCCACTTTTTACTTACACCGTGTTTAAAGCAAGCACATGACAGTAATGGGTCCAACTTAAATATGTACATAAATTTCAGGATGTGGTGCATCCTTGGGAAAATCACTTTGGGTTTAAAATACACTGTTTTCAAAATATGGCTTTCCAAAAAAAAGAAAGAAAGAAAAGAAAGTTGTCCCTTGGCTCAACTTGCCCCCAGTGAGGGGTAAATTGAGACTAGGAAGAGGGCAAGTTGAGCCATATGGAGTTAAACTGTGCCACTGATTATGCTGAAGTAAAACTGAACATTTTCACCCTGTGCTATATTTAAGGGAGATAAATTCAATAAAAAGGAATTCTTAAAATCTGTGTGTGAGCCTTGTGATGGATTAGCTGTTCATCCAGGACGCTGGGTTAGGATCCAGCTCCCCACAGACCTAAGGACATATAGGTTTGGTTAAAAGAATGGATGGATAGATGATTTCTTAAAAGTTTTATTTAAAGATACAGGTCACAGATACAGGAAATTCTGGGACCCCCCCCCCCATCTGAGGGTTAAAAATATGATTCAAAACCATATTCTGTATTGTAAATAACATTGTTTTATACTTCAAAAAACTTTGTAAGTAGTAAAACAATGCAAATGGGGCAAAAATGCATTCTAAGTTTAGAAACATTTTGATTCTCCCCCTCCCTTGGCTCACAGTGCTTTGGTCCAAATGCCTGCTTTCCTCTTTACATCACCTCAGTTCTGTCCGTGGTCTTCCCTACAGAACTGGGCTACTTTAACACTGACACTTCAAATTAAACCCACCCAAATAAATCAAAACTAATGCAAAATATAACCTCAGACACCCCCCCAAAAAAAATGCACCCTAAAAACCTCTCACCCACACCAGTCACACACACTGCATCACCTACATACACACAAGTCTGGTGAGCGAGAACAAAGTCAATTGTTGTGGAACTCGACTGTCAAGGCTATTTTATTCACTTGAACATCAGATGAAGTTATTATTTCTCTTGAAGACACATGATTCCAATGTATTTTTTGATGAGTAATGCTGTATTTACATATCCGTACAAGTACCTTTTTTTTTTTTTTCTTCAGTTTTGTTTGTACAGTATATTGTTCTGACACAAGAAGCATTTTTGAACCTAAATGTAGTTACCAAGTATTCCATGGGCCCCTCTCCATCACAGGGTAAAATGCTTAAATATTCGAATATGTGTGGTCATATCACCAATTTTGTTTAAGGTTGTCTAGAAACAAGAGGTGGCTCAAATCACCCCGCTCTCCCCTACATGAGACTTTCAGCTCTGACACAGATTAACAATTTACTAACAAATCATGACTATTTATTAAGTCATGACTATTTAATGTTGTCATTTCAGTTGTCACTCTTGTTTATAACCAAACTTGGTGTGAACGTAACTGTAGCGCTCTAAAAAAGGACTGACATCTGTTCCTAAATCTAGCAGTACTCCACATGCATGATATGTGGGAGTGTCGTGTCTGTGGCGGTGTGCTAAAAGCTCATTTCCTTTTCTCCTCTCCAATATGCATGTTTGGGTGCAGTGGATGAATGGAATTTGTCATCACACACACTTCCCAAACCTTCATAGAAAGTGTACATAGCTGCCTTTTTTGTGTGGAATTAACAAAGTAAAGTGAAAGTGACGTGACATTCAGCCAAGTATGGTGACCCATACTCAGAATTAGTGCTCTGCATTTAACCCATCCGAAGTGCACACACACAGAGCAGTGAACACACACACACACTGTGAACACACACCCGGAGCAGTGGGCAGCCATTTTATGCTGCGGCGCCCGGGGAGCAGTTGGGGGTTCGATGCCTTGCTCAAGGGCACCTAAGTCGTGGTATTGAAGGTGGAGAGAGAACTGTACATGCACTCCCCCCACCCACAATTCCTGCCGGCCCGAGACTCGAACTCACAACCCTTCGATTGGGAGTCCGACTCTCTAACCATTAGGCCACGACTCCCCGTGTATATACACACCTTCCTCTCACTGATATTAATTTTCATCATTCTTCTGAGATTTGGTGTAGCGGTTAGTGCTTGTACTCTAGGTACTGTGAGCCGTTATGTTTATGCATATACTGAAACAAGTATATATATTAATTTTATAGTTTAATGATTAAAAAAAAAAAAAGTATTTCATTTCTGAAGACTACACATATATTATAAAAAAAACACATAAAAAAAAAAAAAAAAACTTATAATATTAAAAATTAATTTATCCCTGTGATGGCAAAGTTTTATTTTATTTTATTTTATTTTATTTTATTTTATTTTATTTTATTTTATTTTATTTTATTTTATTTTATTTCTAAATGTTGAAAACAGTTGTGATGCTTTTTGTGGAAACCGTGATACATTTGAAGGATTTTCTGGATTCTATGATGAAAAGAATGTTATAAAGAATTTAATTGAAAAATAAATCTATTGGGACGTTATAAATCTCTTTACTGTCATTTTTGATCAATTTAATGTATTTGCATTTCATCTTAATGAATAAAAGTGTTAACTTGTTCAAAAATCTTGCTGACCCCAAATTTTTGAATGTTTGTATATTGTGTATATATTGTAATTTAGATTTTAATAATAATAATAATAATAATAATAATAATAATAATATAAACCAGTCCCCTCCACTGTCTTAAAAAGAGACAAATGCAGATACAAACACAATAAATAAATAAATAAATTATATATTTATATATAAAATCAGCTGTTTGATAGACATGCATTATGTGTCAGAGATTTGTTGATTGGGCTTTGGCGGGAGGGTTATGGAGCAGGTTTCTATGCCAGTGAGCCCAATCCTCATTGTTTGTGAGCTATAAGGAGAGTATGTGAAGCACAGATGGAGGGGTGGAGGAGCTGGAGAGCGTGGAAGGGAAGAGTGGTGTGGTAGGGGTTGGACGAATGGACCTTCAGTCTGTTCCGAGAGACTGAGTGGGTGGACGAGAAACCTGCCAGGTACACGTTGATTGACAAGGCGTTGTGACACACCATAGCAGCGGAGGTGAAGATCGACTTCACCATAGATGAATCTGGGGAGGGTCGGGGCCGAGAGGCCAGTAGTCAACGGCCGATGTCCAAAGCAGAAGCTCCCAAGCAATTCCTCACACAGCAGAGTTTGGGGATGAAAACAGATCTCTCATATTGAGAAAAGAAGGGAGGATGGGGTGAGAAATGTGGCTGTAATTAATGAGTAGCTGGAATGAGGGAGTCCCAGATGGAAAGGCAGAGTCGCCTGGCATGATTGTGCATCCGTGGCTGAGCTGTGAGATATACCTGGCCGCACGCTCGGCTCTCTGAAGTGGCTAGTTAGCATACGCCGCTCTTGTTATTTGTGTACTCGGTGTGAGAGCGGGCCTCCTCAGCTGCCGTTCACCAGAGACTTGTTTTGTAAGATTAATGAAGGTCACCGATATTCTCAGAAGTATTCTGATAATTAAGGCTTTGTTTATCAAAACAAGTTATATTAAGAGCAAAAAAGATTCATGGTAATTATTCATAATCTTAACAATTCAAGTGTAGCCACCTCATTTGTGCTTTTAATTCTTCTTGTTAATGTTTTGCATAAATCTGCATAATTACTTGAGATGCCTGTTGTAATTCTGACAGCTACTCAGCTCATGTGCACTAAAGTATGGCGAACGTTCCGCATGCTGCATACTTATAAACGGACGTATGGCGCCGGCGGAATGTTATTCAGAGTTTTATTCTCCTCATTGTGGCTCCGGGAAAGAATAGGTGTTAATATCAAATATGCTAAATGAACGGTTTGGCCCGTAGTGGGGAAACGCGAGCAGAATGACTGATTTTATGACCTGGGTGCTGCTGCGATCACGCTGACAAAACAAATGCCGACATGCTTCTATAAATCCTTGGCACAAATGGTCAGTCCCCCTCTGCTGTGTGCCCAGATGTGTCTGCGGAGAGCAAAGACTACTGGGCTCTCTAATCACACTCTAATTTCTGCTGTAATAATCATAATGTAAATGGATGTGGAATGGTAATGCAAGTCTGGAGTTTACGTAATCTTGTAATGACCTCTTGTATTACACTGTCTGTGATGTTGCCTGTAATAGATTGTTAGTCACTAATCTGAGGGAGGGGAGGGGTGGGGGGATCAAGAACAGTGGTTTATGAAATTAAATTTGGAGTGTGGCTGGGCCTATTAGCACTCTGACATAAGTGATATAATTTCTTTCACTCCTCTGCATGCACACACAGACATACGCTCACGCTCTAGGACGGCTGATTAGTATTCACTAAACAGGAGAAATAATGCTCTCATCACCGGCTTAGACCTCAATGATACTTTTAAACTAATGCAAGGTGAGGGTTCACAAGTCATTGCAATTAGAATGCTGGAGCTGTTTCAGTAGCAGAATGCTCAACACCATCTAGACAGTTTGCGTGTGTAAGAGCAATGAGAAATGCAGTCGCTTTTATACGAATTATCAAAGGTAGAGTCATATACTATATGTGCTACTACCTACCCTGCTATGATGCTTATGTAATGGTTTCTATCCCTAATCCCTGTCATCTCTGTACTTAAAGGAACAGTTCACCCATGTAGGGAAATGATCTAAAAACATGATTGAAATGATTTAATTATTATGTATGCTCACCACAGGCCATCAAATCAATAAATAAATAAAAATACAACTGTTGTGTGACACAATACTGTAGTTTTATGTGTTGAATAGAGTGAAGTTTAAGTCATTATTGACTGATTTGCTACAGCACAGGTTTGATATGATACTTTTCATTACATGACACAAATTTTTATATCATATTTGAATGTGTATATATATATATATATATATATATATATATATATATATATATATATATATATATATATATATATATATATATATATATATATATATATATATATATACACACACACACTACACATACATGGAAAAAAAATCTCGATTAATCATTTGACAGCACTATATATAATTTATACCATATCTGAACAACTTTGACATACTGTATATGCTGTTTTGTGTTATTTTAAAACTTTATTTGGCAGCCTTGTCAATGGATATTTCTTTCTTTCTTTCTTTCTTTCTTTCTTTCTTTTCTTTTTTTCTTTCTTCTTTCTTTCTTTCTTTCTTTCTTTCTTTCTTTCTTTCTTTCTTTCTTTCTTTGTATTTTCAGCTTAGTTGTTTACTCTTTTTCATTTTTTTTGTTTGCTTTGCAAACCAGTGCTATTTTAGTATCCCTAATATTTTATTATAATTTTTTAAGAATATTACTTTTTTTGTATTTTCCATTTAAATTTTTTATTTTAAAGTTTTTGTATTTTTTTTTTTTTTATAAGCCTATGTATTTTTTGTTACTTTTATTTCAGTATTTATTTTAGTACACAAGGTTAGACTTAATGAAAATGAGAAATGTTGCTTTGGCAACTAGCTGAAATACAAGTTTTAGTTTTGCTGTAAAAAAATAAATAAAAAATAAATAAATGTACTTTCAGCCATATCTGTTGGGATATACTGTTAGCTTATGTCAGTATTTTGCATGGTTTGTTTTCATGGCAGAACAGCAAACATGTAAACACTAGCACCCAATATTCCTCTCTCTGTGGACCTAGAGACCTTGACCCCTCTCGCCAGCCTGCTGTCATGCCTGCGTTGTGGGTGCACTGATCTGCATAAGGCTCCTTCACGGCACCGTGAGCCACTCACAGATCTGTAGAGGACTGTGCTTTATGGGAGGGCCATGTGGTGTCAGGAGTTAAATGAAAGTTGTCTAATGAAGTAAACTTATGAAGATGGAGAGAGAGGAGGCGAAGAGACAAAGAGAGGGCAAGAGGAAAAAAAAAAAAAAAAAAAAAAAAACAACCTCAACTTTCTTTAATTATGTTTACCCAACAGGCCTTGCCTCCTAATTTAAATAGCATAAACATCTGGACTGCACCGGCATTAAAATCATGGCAGTAGTCAAGCAAATCTTGTGGAAAATAATGAAATTAGATCCCTGGTGTTGTGACAGAGGAAGGGCAGGATGCATCAGCTCCATGTTAATAAAATTTCCATGAATGACTGAATACAATTAAGAAATTGTCAGTTGTGGCTGTGAACTTTTGTAACTCATAGATGTTTGCATCATTTGATTATGGTGGCAATTTGGAATTATTTATCAGTGTCTCTGTTGGGGTATTAATTATGACCTTTTTATTGGTCACAATTAAAACAAACACAGGCTTTTGGGGAAGGACAGAAGAGGAGGTCTATGCTGAGCACTGGAAATCATCTCTCTATAGACACTCTGTATTATTATTATTATTAGTAGTAGTAGTAGTAGTATTAATTTGTATTATTATTATTATTATTTTTGTTATGGCTATTATTATTATTAGTAGTAGTAGTAGTAGTAGTATTTATTTATTTATTTGTTCGTTTATTTATAAATAAATAACCAAATAAATAAATATTATGAGCGAAAATTAGCCCGCTTTTTTGTCATTAGAATGTAGATAAGAATTTTGTCTCTCACTGGGGCCTTAATCTTCAGTTTTTTCTTTTTTTTACTATTATTATGTTTGTCTTACTGCTTCTAAATTAAGATTCAGAGCGAGGTGTTTTGCAAATTGAAATATGAACCTCTACCTCTGTTTAAGTCCTCTCGACTTCAGCATTTATCTTATCAGCCAGCGCAAGGAGAGGGAGATTGTATTTGTTAAAATGATTTGTCAGTTTAGGAAGTAATAATGGATTTGGGCTGAGAGCTGTACAAACAAGGCCTTCAGCATGGAGAGAGATTGAGGAGAGGAGAAGAAGGGATGAATGCTCTCATTGCATTCTAATGCACTCTGAAAGAGATGAAGGGATAATCATGCATCTCTAAATAAAGATTTGTGAGCTTCCTTTCTCAAACACATGGATGCAGAAAGGCGGGGCTGCTGTTTGAAGCAAGGTGTTGAAATGTCCAGTTATGATTTTAAACTTTTAAATCAGACACTAAAATCTGTGCTTAACCTGTACACATATTGTAAGGTTGATGATTTAAAAATGATTTGGAAAAAATAAATAAAATTTTACTTTTAGTCTGCACTTTTACTACCTTGTTTCCTCCACTTGAAGCTAAAATGCCCTTCTCATAGTCCTCAACTGTTGGCTGTTGTCTATAAAGTACCTGACATTTGTCTCCTAATTTCCTTCACCACACCACCATATATCATTAGCAGGTGAGTTTGTGTAAGATGTTCAGACACTATGGATGTACTCTTGAATATGCGCATAACATACAAGACCATAGCTAATCAACTTTTTAGCCAACACCAGTCAAGCCTAGCATTATTTTGTCTGTTGCTTGGCATAGTTACTAATGGTTGTTTTGTACATATGATAAGTGGCTTTCTCATAGTTTTCTTATGTTTTTTTTTTTTATATACACTCATTTAGAAGGCAGATGTGGAGGTTACAGTATGGTGTACTGTTGATACGGAATGAAGGACTGTACCACAAAAATGTGTATAGGGACAGGTTCAAAGCTAGTGTGGAGCTGGAGGTAATTGTTTCCATTCTTGCTGCCAGATCCAGGGTTAAGTTGTCATCAGCACTGTTCTTCTTATTGAAGGTTTTATCGTCTTGTTTTGGTCTAAAGCCTATAGTATTTTATTCTGATTTGGAGTGGTTTTTTTTGTGTTCAATTCGTATTTCTTATCTTGATATGAAGGCTGTATTTTTCCCCCCCGAGGAAAAGTGATTTTTTTTTTCCAGTTCTTTCGTTACCTCTCCATTTTGACCTTTCACCTCCACTTTGATTTTACAACCCAATAAAATCATTCAAACAAAATATAGTAGTTTTTCTTTCCACTGTTTTTAGTAGAGCTGTCCAGAGAATTCTATGGTCCTATGTTTTCAAAGCCTGTATACAAATCACTGAAAATAAAAAAAAAATCCTTACCACTTTTTCTTTTTTTTTTTAGACTGTTTTTTTCTAGACCGCTTCACACATATATTCTTTATACACCACATACAAAACAGTTAACTATAAAAATTTCTTCAGGCCAGTTATTTTTATTGGACATCTTAACCAGTTTCTGTCTTATTTCCCTTGGCAAAGATGTCTTTGATATTTTCCTGTGTAATGTAACTTAATGTACTGTACATTCAATATGCCTTTACAATGTATGGAGCGTGCACAACGGGATAGTTGTGTGTGTGTGTGTATGTGTGTGTGTGTGTGTGTGTGTGTGTGTGTGAGAGAGAGAGAGAGAGATGCATGATAACATAAGGCTCATCTATCGATCTGACCTCATGTGTGCACTTGTCTGCTTTATCACATATTGGTCCTTGTTTGTATTCTTCTTGAACTGAACATTCACAATGTGCAATTTCAGACTATGGCATGTAGAACACTTGTAGACCAATTTAAAGATGGAAGCATTGATCTTGCGCTGAACTAAGAACAAGCAAATCTTAACCTTCTGGTATTGTTCGGTCATTTTTGACCGACAAAAAAAAAAAAAAAAAAAAAAAAAAAAAGTTTTGACATTTCAAAAATAGCTACTTCTGAATGGTACAAAACTAGCTGATTTTATGGTAGTCATTATGTGACCACAAAAAAATAAAAAATTAAAATAAAATAAATAAATAAATAAATAAATTTGGTCTTGATTCGAAAAAGTTAAATGATCATATACTGTAAAAATAATCAATATTGGAAATGAATGGGAAATACATGAAAAGTTCAAATTCACGATGCAGAAAAAAGTGCACAGCAATAAAGGGCTGACACTTGAAAATATAAAGAGTGACCCCCCCCCCCACCCCCACTCCCACAGACACACATATATGAACTAGTGTGACTAACACGCAGAGTGTTTTTCCAAATACCTGAAATAAATTCAATAATTTAGCCACAATGGAGTAAAAACACAGACAACCAAGGTAGGGGTGACCCTGTAAAACTTGTTTCACTAGTTCACGCTTATATATCATTAGCTGAGGTATGAAATGCGTATTTGGCGTGCTGTCCGGGGAAGGGCTCCAAGCTCGGGAATGGCCCGAACCTGGAGTACCCCCCCTTCCCCGTCTAGTTGTAAAGTGAACTTGAAGTGAGGAGTTGGGGTGGAGGAGGGATGCTGATAAACCGTCAGTGGATAAAGGTAAGTCAGCGGTATTTATACTGTGGTATTGTTTACTTGATTGTGGTCCAACGGTGTTGATTAGGCTAATTATCTGACCTCCCGAACCTTGTTAATAAAACATCATAAAAGAGTACAAAACAGACACACACACTCAAACACACACTCACAGACACACACAACATTATTATAAACAAACAAATGAACTAGTGTGGCTGTTACAGTATGGCAAAATTAAGCCAGAAGACTCAAATAAGAGATTGAAATCAAATTGATTAACCTCTGATAAAGCATTCCTGTTCGTATTTGTTACATTTTTGTTGAACTTTGATGTTGTGTGTAATAAAATGTCTATCTTTGTGTTCAGGTTTGACTGTAGTAAAATTAATACAAAAAAACAACATTTCAAACAAACAAACAAACAAACAAAACCCCTAAATTTTACAAAAAATTGTCTTTGAGAATGTCCATATTATTTATAAGCCTTTTATATAGAGCTCTATAGGAATCCAGTGGCTAAATCACGGAATTTCAGATGTTTTTCTTTTTTTACTCCCACCTGATGGAACTAATCTGCCCTTAAAAAATTGGATTTTAAAGGCATTTCTCTATTTTAACATGAAATACTGCCATATTTGAAAAATATAATATAATATTTTTTATTATTATTTTCAGTGGGGAAAAAAAATAATTATTATTGCATGAATATTAAATAGTACCATGAAATTATCTCAAAATACAAAATAAAAATATTATTGATCAAATATATTACATTGATTTCACTGAAAATAAAAGAAAGTTACATTTCAGGTGTCCAGTCAATTTTGACTGCGAACAACACAAGTGTGACTCCCAAAAGAATAATACCAGAGGGTTAAATAAGATATCCTTTGTCAGAATCAATTGGGTATGAAGTGGTTGGTTTACTGTAGATTTACTGAAAAAAAAAAAAAAAAAAATACAGGAATTCATACTGTATGTTCAGGCAGTTTCATATTTTCAAGGCTTTTACATAGAATAAGGGGCACCACAAAATAGGTAAATAGATGGATGATAACATGAATGGGTAGATGGGAATATAATGTAGATGAATAAAAGAATGGATGGATGGATGGACAAACAGACATGTGGTTATGTAGATAGACTGATAGATACATAGATTGATAGTTCATAGAATCATGGATGGATGGATAGATAGTTGAGTGGGAAGACAGACCGAGATATAGACAGATACAATATAGTTTATGCATAGATATGTGGATGTACAGGTAGATTGATAAACAGACAGACTGTAAGTGTGCCTTTGCCAGGGAATTATCCAGGAAGATGCAGGAAAAAAAAAAAAAAGGGTAGAGTCCACTAGAAATCAGGAATGCCGCTTCCTAGGAAGAAGGCAGGGAAGCTTTGAGGATCCAGGAGTGCCATGAAAGCACTGACCTCTCACTGGAAGGTTCATGTGTCTTCGTGCAGAAACAGATGGATAATAGCACAATGCTGAAATCATGCAGCACATATTATGGGTACTGTGATTGCCGACCTGATTACCTGCCATATGCTTGCTGAAGGGTTGAGCTGAGAATGGGAGAGTATGCAAACCCTTTTAAAGCAACGTTTTTATAGCACTCTCATTATACCAACGTGGAGACTTGCTCAAATGAAAGTGAGCGTTGTGGGGAAGGAAAATAATGAAGTCATAAAATTCAGGGTTCACGGTGCATGGGTTCCACAAGGGCCTCACCGCTGCCCCACTGCTGGTTGTGGTGAGACGTGTGTATGTGTGTGCCTGTGGGAGAAGACGGATTGAGAGAGGTGGGGAAAGGACACTGGATGGACATGGTTTCTCAATGTGTGTGCCTACATAAATAAGACAAAGGTCTAAAACGTAAAACACAATCAAAATTGTATTTAACCCCATAAAGCCTGCTTATCATATTTGATACACAAATTTCTATGGCCTCTAAAATATTAACATAGTCAAAACTTTTCTGAAATACCTATGTATTGTAACTATTACATACTATCACCAATGTGAGTGTTAAATATGATACATCAGGCTTTTTGATGAATGTTTCTTTGTAAAACACCTGTATCCTGGTTTTGCAATGCATTAACCCCCCCCCCCCATAATAATAAAAACTACATAGCTTTGATCATAAAACCAAACATTTAAATATCATAGTACATATTATTGGGATATATAGACCGACAACTGATATGTATATGCATTTTATGTATGTAGTCTATTATATTGTTCTAAAGATTTAATTAGTGTACATTACCAGGTGTCATGATTTAATCTTGCAATTTGCTAATTTACATTGACAAAAAGCATGTTTTTGCTCAATTTGGGTCTCTGAATAAAATTGAGGTGAGAATATAGAGTAAGATAGCTTCTTTTTTTAACTATTATTTAATTTACTATTATTTTTATTTACTACTATTTCATGTGTCAGGCTGTACAGGGTTAAAACACTTTATTCGTTGGTTTCCGTATGTGCTATATACTGTAACTTGTATTGATGAATATCTATATGAACTTTAATATTTTCTTACCAAAATGCCCCAGCTCTCTCTATCCCCATCTCTATCCCTATGTACCTCATCACAACTCCTTTCATGTCCTTTGGCTGTCACCACACACATGTTGAGACGTAAGGGGTGGTTACCTTTCCTTCGCCTGGAGATTTGCCTGTCTTTCATTTCTCCATGTCATTCATTAAAAGAGAATTTTGCATAATCTTTAAGTACCTTTATGGCCTACTTAGCATAACACGATTCCTCTGTTGGTGAGATGATATTTGGGTCAGCTCCTTTCTAATTCTCTTTCATTGGGAATCTCCTCCAACATGGCGTCCCGTTCGCTTCTCTGCAACGTTTAATTCTGATGTCTGGCCTGATTTTGAAGTGGGGCTGGTATTTACATCTTTAATTAAGACATTAATATAGCAACATTTATATAAGAATGGATTTAAGCCTTGTTAGTCATCAGCACTTAAGAAAATGACATGCATTGGGTTGATGATGCTGTTTATTTTCAGTATAGATTGCAGAGTTTTAGGAGTTAAAGGGATAGTACACCCAGAAATAACATTTCTGTCATCATTTATTCACCCTCAGTGTCTTTTTTAATCCCACCTGACTCTTTCCCCCTTAAAACTCAATAGCAGAAAAATTTATGGGGGTTCAGACTTTAAAATGACAAAACTTTGTATGATTTGTGTGCTATTTTTCATGTTTTCGAGTGCCATTCGATAGATTTGTGATGAACAGAGCATGTTAAACCATAACATAAATTTAGTTGATATTACAGTGATTTGACAAATTTTCATTACGACAATTGATGCAACAAGTTTGAATATGTGGAAATGCAATAAGATAGAACTGGGCAAGTCCTTTACGTGTTTATTGTTATTTATTATTATTATTATTATTATTATTATTATTATTATTATTTTAATTATGATTTATATGATTTAATTATGATTTAATTATGATTTAATTAATTATGATATATGATTTAATTGTTATATTATTTTAAAATTTTATGGTTATTTTTAGATTTAGCTTGCACAACCATAATTATTGCAGTATTTTACATTAAAATTATATATAATTCAATGTTAAACCTTATATTGTTTTCACTGTATATACTGTAGCAAGATAACTTGCAGTTAACAAGTTACCAGGTTTTTATTGTAGCATTTTTTTTCTTATGCCCCCCCCCCCTCCAAATCTAAAAATTAATATGTATTTGAATCAACTTGTTAATGTTTGAATAATGTTTCTTTTTTAGGTGACCTTTTCCCTGAACTGTCCTATATTCAATATATATATATATATATATATATATATATATATATATATATATATAATATATATATATATATATATATATATATATATATATATATATATTGTGATAGTGAAAGTTTTACATTGGACTGTTTTAAAAACAAGGGGGGAAAATCCACTTACCTGTCAGTATTGTGTGTGTTGCCCTTGTGGCTGTATATACAGTTAATATTTCTCAAGGCAACAGAGGTTAAGAGTATGAATCTGAGTGTCATATATGAATACGTTAAGTGTGTGCTTGAGTGTGTGTTATGCTTAGGCTTTCAGCCAATCTGAATACATGCAGCCTTTTTTCTTTTATAAAGCAGTGGCCTTATTCAAAAAAATCATCTAAGAGGGACCATCACAAGACTTGAGAAGTTGAATGAATAATGGAACATGTCTGTGGTGGTACACACTCCCCTCCAGTGCTACAGGTGGTAAATGTTATATGTGTGTATTGCTCTTTGGTTGAAGAGGAGAGGTCTAGGCAATGACCCAGTGAATCAATCACCATGGAGATTCTGTTAAGAGAATTGTAGACAACCTACTGGACAACATCACGGAAAGCGAGACCCACACACACACTGAGGATATGCTTCCTAACACACTGCAGAGGTTTTTTTATTTATTATTTATTTATTTATTTTTTAATCAAGGGCATGACTGAAATGTTAGTGGTTTAATAAAGAGTACTGATGTGGGATGTTAAGATTTTTACAAGACTACTATTCCTAAATAAAAGAAAAATGCAGTTACTTGCTCTCTCTAAAATGAATGGTAGAACTAGATGATATAGAAACTGTAGAAATGTATTTCTTTTTTATTTTATTTATGAAAGAAAATCTTTCAAAGTAACTTTTACATGCATTTTGGGGTGCTCTTGGTTGAGAATCACTGCTAAGTGAAATACATCTCAGTTCAAGGGCCTGTGATTGCTGGTGCAGATAGTCTAGGAGAAACATACTTCTTCATTATTCAGATCCGATAATAGGTATTGACTATTTTTTTTTCTTCAGCAAATTGCACGTTTCCTGCTTAATTGCTATCGGAGATTGTATCTTGGAGTTGATGCATTGTAGCTTGAACCTGTTAAGCTGATGATATTGTTAAAGAGGGAGCGTACGGTATGCTAAACAGTTCCTCTCTGCTTCATTAATGACCTTTAAAATGCTGGAAGCTTGTTTTTTTTCTCTGCCTTGTGCTCTGGGCTGGACAGGGAACCCTCTCTTCTTGACCTCTGTGTGCTATTTATTAAACTGTAATGTAGCACTGTAAACACAGGAGGATAACACACACACACGTGAACCATCAGCAGGCAGGTGATTTCACGTGATTAGGGGCCATAAATGTCATCAGTCAAGCATAAGCTGGAGTGAAGAAGATAATTTTAGCAATCATTTCACTTTGTTAGAAATTAGAGTTTTTTTTTTTTTTTTTTTGGATATTCATTAGTTTTCCTGTTATCTAAGCTTTTGTCTTTGAATCTTATATCTGTTTTATCTGTAGGTGGCTGGTTAGAAGTTAATGTAAATGACAGATGCCCAGACTGATGCTGGTACACTGTAATAAATGATTTTTTAAAGTTGTAAATAAAACAAAAGTCTTTTTGCTTCAAAATTTTATGTTTAATTCAATGTGTTACTTGCTGTTTCTCTGTAATTATTTTAACTTTTACTAGCAATTTTTGAATGAGAATATTTTCTATACCATTTTCTTTCAAATGTAGTTGCCATACAGGGTTTGAACAAAATATCTATTTGATGAGTTATCAGATGCTCAATACAATATAAAATGTTGATGACTTTAATTTGTGATTTTAATGGAGTCCATTGGGTGTGTGATTGGGTTTGATTGTAGCAGTCTGAAATGAATTGGAGTTTAATTCAGTGGAGGGCCTTTTGACATCAACAAAACATATTTTATTTATTTATTGAATGATTGATTTTTTTGATTGATACTCTTTCCAAGTATCCCTTGAGAACTACTGACCTACATGTTGGAGGTGCACATACCGCTGGTTGAGAATCACGGTTATAGTTAATAGTTAATAGTTAGCTTAATTTTGACACATTTCATACCAAAAGATGAGTAGATTTACAGTAGTCTTTGAGTTTTTAAGTATTTTTGGACTATTGCAATTGCCCCTGATCTCCCTAAATAATTACAGTAGGTTAGGTTAATATCCATATATTTTAGTTTTACATATAAAATTGCATATTTGTATTCTGTTACTGCTCCTGATTAGCCACAGTGAACGGAATAGTTGGAATAACTACTTTTGCCCCTTTGCCTCCATTGAGAGCAGCCCAACACAGAGAGGTGTGTTATCTGTTCTTCTTCTCCGTGTCTGATGGGAAATCTCCACCGGCTCACAGGATGGATGGGGACTGACACTGGGCAATCTGACAAATCTAAATCGTTATATCTCATTTGACATTAATATGGCATTTTTGGTGGGGCCGGCTAACAGTGACGTACAGTTCAGGGATTCATCATCTTGGCAGTATGAAAATGGCATATTCATATGAGCCGGGGAATTAGCTCTTTGGATGTGCAGGAAACGCAGTGGGTCTTGACTGAAAAACAGGAGGCTGGGGTCTGCCTTATCTCCCCCGTCTATGAGCAATATGTCAGAGTGCCAGAGCCTGTTCTGAATGACAGTTATCTTTTTAATTCTTTTTGACATTTGCTGATATGAATCTTAACAAAGCTCCACTACTGGAAGTCAGAGCTTGTGTGCTAACAGAACTGCTTACCTTTAAAGAATATGGGTGCTCTTTTATCATGCAAGCAGTTTTCTTAACACCGCTTTACTGTTGTGTCCGGTTTGTGTGTCCTGCTTTTTATACACCGCCACCCTCATTAACAATAAAGATATTTCTTTATTTCTGTTCAGTCTCACCATAAATGCCTTGATAAATGGCTGTTGGTTTGATAGATTTAACAATCACTGACTGTTTGTATTCAGTTTTTTATCTTTGATGAAAGCAGATGCACACATAAGAGGCAGAGAGCATATTGTAAAAACTGCCAGGGTGCAGACAAAGTGGGGAACGAGAGAGAGGAAAAACAGTTTGTCAATATTTATTTGGCTATTCATTTGCACTTATCAGACAGTAAGGGCAAGAGGGACAATATCCATGGGTAATGGTGTGGTTGAGCCAGGGTGAAAGTGTTGCATTGTGGGTGTAATAAGTTTGGGCCCAAATGAAGGGGCAGATAAAAGGAAGTAAAGAGGCAGAGGAACAAAGTTGGGTTTCACTTTAGCCTTGCTATCCTTGAGGAAGGGATCTCTCTTTGTTAGTGACAGGCTTTTTCAGATTAGACCTGGCTCCCCTATAGGTAAAAGGCCAGTCAGGCCTTATCTGAGGTGATAAGAGCCCAGCAGCTTGTGAAAACTGTGTGTGCATGCAAATATCCTTAGCTGTCATGTCCTGACACACACACACACACACACCCTCCAAACATCCTTTTAGATGCAGGATGCAACTTTGATAACAGAGTGCTTAAAGTGCTTGTTTAGTGGTTTACTTGTGTAATTGGGTGTAATTGTTAACCAGAGACACATAGTTAGTCCACCAAACATATATAAACATTAGGGCTGTTAATTTAACATGCTAATTTAGTGTGATTAATGATTGAAAAAAGGAAGAAATAAATAATGTATGAATGAAGTTAAATTAATTAAAATATTAAATCTTTTCATATTTTATATCATTAAAAAAATACAATTATGTCATTTGCCTCTTACATAAATTAATAAGAATTGTCCCTGCACTCACAGCAGTTTAAGCTTCAAGTACCACCTTGATGATTTTCAAGTGTGCAGTGACAGAAAACTGAAAATGAAAATTGTCATTTACAACCAACATTTACCACAAACCTTAACAAACCTCAACTACATAACAAAACAGAACAAAAAATTATTTTTGAAAAATGTTTTTTGTCCATTTGATGAAATTAACTGTGGTCCAAAATTACACTGGAAATGAAAAAAAAAAAAAAAAAAAAAAAAAGAAGAAATAGTCTGCCACAATAATTATCTTCGATTAGGGGCTTTTTTCAGCATATATTTTGATTATTTGATTAATTGGCATGTTATTAGTATAATAATATGATTAAAATTAAATCAGTTGACAACCCTAATTTATATAGTAACCATGCCATACCCACTATGGAGCACTATTTTACTAGAATAGCTAATGATATATCAATAAGTATCACAAATCATGTTGAAATGAGAAATTTTCTCTTATCTCAAGAGAAAAGCTGCACGCCAACATGCTCATGCAAATATAGAATTGCTTGCATTGGCCTGTTCCTCCACATTGCAATTAAATCTTGGGGGAAAGCATGTTGTATTGTTATGATTACTCAAGCAAATAATAGAACAGCCTTGCGTTGACATGTCATCTCCACAGTGTCTCGCAGAAAATGGCTTTTTTCCCCACTCTCTTTCAAGGAATTAAACATTTGTCATGTTTGCATGTACGTCCAGTTGAAAACTGCAATTCATAATGCGTTTTGCCCCGATAGTCACCTTTCAGAATCTTGTCAGGTCATTTTAATGTGACCTGCCAGTTTCGCTTTTCGGTAAACACACTCCATTCCAAACACGTTTTGTTTAAATGCAACAAGGCTTTGGTATGAATATGTATCCGAGCTCTTAGATGGGGGTCTTTTTGGCCTTTCAGCATGGTCAACAACCAAGATATTTTCTCTTGTGATGTTTTTTCCTGTTTTGCCTGAGGTTGTTGATTGTATTGAAAGGGCTCATTTATTATCTCTTGCATTGTTTAAATATGCATGGTGACTCTCTCCCCTCTTAATCATTGAGATTGCTTGCAAAAATGTGATCGATGTCGTGTAAATATTCATCATTAACTGAGCACGGGCATGTCAATGGCTTTTCTCTCCTTTAAAATCCTCAGAATGCAATTATTCACCAAGCTTCTCGCACAAACTCGGAAAGTCATGTGGCTGTGTTTGCATGCGTATACCTTCTGTTTGCATTTTGCATGTGAACGTGAATGCATACGTGTGTGTTGGGGGGGAGTGTGTATCCCCGTTTTTCCATGATGTATGTGCATAGATAAAAGGGCAGAGCCCAATATTGTATATGCTCTTTCTCTCTCACTCTCTCTCTCTCTCTCTCTCACCTCTTGTCTTGCCCACACCATGGCACACCCTCAATCATTATTAGATGCAGGCAGTTGAAGGCGAAGCCTCACCGCCGTTGTTTCCTTGTGTGATAAAATGAAAAAGCCCTATCAATCTTTATTGTCTGTCTTGCTTACTGTAATTGCATTCAATAGTCCACTGATTCTCTTGTCTGAGCTAATGTCACGAGCAGTGAAGAGCCAGATGCTCCGACTAGATCATACACGGCCGCCGACCACTCTGATAACTTGGCAGCTTCACTCTGCATCCTGTGATAAATTGTTGACAGTATAGATTGTGAACAGCTGAACATGGGAAGTGTATATAGAATAGTATTCATACCTTGTTGGAGCTCTGGCACCGTGATGTCAGCAAAAGGGCAGGTCATGTATTATTCAAATGCATCTGAAACTAGAGAAGTGCCAACCGGCGATTGTATCTCAATGAATAGTAAAAAGGCAGACTTGGGGGTGGGGAGGGGGTGCAGAAGACAGCGATATTGCTAGATCTGAGGTAGGAAGGAAGAAAGAAAGGAAGAAAAAAAAATCTGAAATGTTTTCATCCGTCAGACACGCATCACTCCATTATAATACATACAATACAAGGTGTTTATAATTATGGCTTTCTGTCCTGAGGTGCCCTCCTGTCAGCTGCAATTCTGAGAGGTTAGCTGCAGTTTTTTGTCGTTGTTTCTCCTCCTCTCCGTTAGACGGTAAAATGGTCTCATGTGAATAGCTTTGCATGTTTTGTGTGTGAGCGTCTAGAGCAGTCCATGTCATTGGCTCATGTAGCCAACATGACACAACATATGCAGCACTTTTTCTTAGTATTTTCAGGGATAATGCTCATTTTCAGGAAGTTCAATGTGAAATAATGTATATGATTTTATCAATCAGGAATTGATTTGATGTTGAAAAGTGGGCATTATATACCAGATCTGAATGTGAGTTTGATTAAACGATGCACAAATATTTGACTGTTGGTTAACATTATTCAAGTGTTTTTAAATGGAAGTATTTAAATATTAATATTCATTTTAAGCAAGTTTCAGATAATGACGAAATAAGTCTAAATGTAAAGATAAAGGAAATTAGCATATGCAATTAAAAATTAAATATTATTCGATGCAATAACTGTCCATAATTTTCATTGAAATTTTTTTTTTTTTATTCGGAATAATATACATAGATCATTAAAGGCCCGTTTACATAAAAGATAAATTTTTCACATAAATTTTTATTTTCCTCCAGTTGATGAATGATAAAAACATTGACAGCCAATCAGAATCCATCCTGCTTGAATATTTAAAGTGGCAGATGACAAAACTGCAGTGCGCACTTATAATAAACAGAATGTTATTGTGCATTGGTGTGGATGCTAATATAGTTATCATTATACTGTAGTTATTGTTCTTTGTGTGAACATGCTTTTAGGCCAGGAGCTTAATAATACAGTAAAGTAAATAGGGTCTGTTTACATTTTGATTTTTTGATGTCAGCTTAAATTTTTAAGGGCTCCAATCCCCAGAACCTTTAGAAACATTCTCAGTCTAAATTGAGAATTAAAAGTGTGACCATTGACGAGTTTTTCAGCATCATTTGGTCATCAGTCTTTGTCCAGCCTGAGGTTTAGAGTCGTACAGTGGAATCCTCTGTCCCTGCCAACCCTCTACCCCCCGCTGCCAGCACATTATTACCTGTGTACAACATGTGCAGCCACCATCACGTGAATATGTAGATGTGTCCAGCCAGTCTATCTGTGGAAATAAATAAAGAAGTGAGACTAGGGGAAATTACCCTTCACCTCTGTGTATAGGAGATCTGCATGTGTGGAGCTGGTGGAATTGCTTTGTGGGGAGCCTCCCTGGGGGCTGTCGGCCCTCCTCTCCACGCTGCAGTGGGTAAAGGCTATAATTTACACTTTTAGGATTCCATTAATCTCCTTGTTCCACAGATCCTGACACATGGGACACAGCTTCTTTGCATATTAGCTTCCCAAGATGTGGACCTATTTACATGAACGGCTCCACACTGAAGCTGATAATCAAGAACATGCTGTTTCCTCAAACGCAAGCGAAAACAAAAACTGTTCTTGAGGTAAATTGTGTTATTAAGTCAGCTTAGTATTTTTTTTTTCTGGTTTGGTTATGCAGATGTGTTCCCATCATGCTGCAATTTGTTCCGTCTCATTTTGTATTTGGTTATAAATGAATAAAAAAGATCATATTGGCTGGCTAGACTTAAACTCTGGAGTGTGACAGGAAATAATTTTGTTGTTGACCATTTGACCAAGGCGAGACGGCGGATTTGAGCATTTAGCCTCACTCAGGATTGGAAAAGTGAATGTAATATTATTCTTTCTCTCCAAACGTGAGAAAGTTAATCCTAGAGTGTGTAAAAGTCTTACTAAAATATTAGTGTAGTAAGGAATCTTAGTATAGATGGACATTTTCTTATGTCTTGCTGAATATATAAACAGTAAACTGTTAAATTCCCATCAGTGTATAATATTTTAGATTATTATTATTAGTAGTAATAGTAGTAGTAATAGTATTAGTACTGTACCACTAGAATATTCATTCATAATATTAATAATCATGTGATGTTATAATCAGTTTTATTAATAATACATTATTTATTTATTTATTTATTTTTTGTGAGATTTTACATTGGGCTTGAATTCAACAAAAATGAATAAGTGAGAATAATATGAACACATTTCCCACCAGCCACATCTACAGTGTTCGGTGCTTGGATCATATTATTCATTTACGCCAAGCAGATGTTTAATTGCACCTTTAGAATCAGTGAAGGTGCAGCTGCTAAAACCAGCCTGTGAAAAGGAAAATGAACATGTCCTGTAATGACCTGCCGTAGATGGAAATGGAACTGTTTACTCAGTATGCACTGCTCCTCCATATGGCAAATTGTGGGAAGAAATGAAAAGGTGAGGAGAGAGCGTGAGCCGGAGGTGAAGATAATGGACTTCAGGAGTATTGCACTGCATTCTCCTTCTTTCTCACAGTCTTTCTCTCTCACTGATAGTCATGTTCCCTGTAGCTGTCAGCGCTGAAAGAGCAGTTGTTGAAAAAGAGGGAAACACAAAACAATATCCATCTGATCTGTGGATGCAAAACAACTGGGTAGAAATTATTCATACCAGTGGACCTTAGACAAGCAACCTCATCTTATGATTTTTCTTTTTTCATGTATTTTTTCCCTTGTCTTCTTTTGTGTGTATTCAGAATTTTTTTTTTTTTTTTTTTATGTATTTGTTTTCTATTTTGAGTGATCTATTTTGGGCAAGAAGTTTTTCTTTCTTATAATGTTTCAATAAATTAAATATATAATAAAAAAACACACAGTAAATGTTGGTAGTAGTTATTTCAAAATTAACTATATATATATATATATATATATATATATATATATATATATATATATATATATATATATATATATATTGTTTTTTTTATATATATATATATATATATATATATATATATATATATATATATTATATATATATATAGATTTCTTATCAATGAAAACCACTGTTTCTGATGGTCAGTTTGGCTGTAGCAAAAACACATTGTGGAAAAATATAAGATGATCTAAACGAACAACTGTCTGGAGTGTATTACAACTGCAATATGTTAACGCCAGTCAGAGAGATTTAGTATGCAGAAATTAATTAGATTTTTAATATTTTATTTCATAGGTCTCTGAGACCCCAAACATAAGTAATGTAACATTTCGTATGGAGGACGTTTACAGCATTTATCATCTTTGAATTTATTTTTTTATTTTTTCATCAATTCTCATAAGATTAGGAAAATTCAGGAAGTATTAACCTGATTTTTAAATGTTAAGTATATTTTCAGAGCTTTTAAAAATAGTTTTGGGGTCTCTGTGAAACAGAACATAAGAGTAAACCGAATCATCAATTAACTTTTTTTTTTTTTTTTTTTTCCTCCATGTATAATGTTTAGTTGAAATGCAAGATCTCCCGTTCTGTGACGCTATTCTGGTTTTCTCTCCCTATTGTACTTATACACACATACCGTCCCATTTAAGCTCCCTCATGTTTCTCCATGGAGGAATGAATGCTGTTCTCTGACTTGTGGTTGTAGTCCATTTAACGAGAGAGGGGCTGCGTTAGATGATGGTATTGCTCATTAAATATACGCAGGTTAGTCATGAACACTGAGCCCATGACACACACACTCCCACCTGCTTTTAGGATGCTGTATGTGTGCATCCCCCTAAGATCAGACATGAATCAGAAGTCTCCTTCAGGAAGGAAGATGCCACCTTGTGGCTGCCGAAGCCCAAGGGCTCAGCTGTCTCACAGACGAGGAAACTTAACCATTTTCATGTACATTTTTATCCAAATGCTCCTTCCATACATGCTGAAATCACCTACAGTATTCACTATGTGAGCGGAAAATAAATATTAGATTTTTTTTCTCTCTCTCTCGCAATACTGATTTGATATCCATATGGCAACTATTTTAGTTTTAGTTTAATTTTTGACATTCGTATTTTTGTTAGAATCACAATATAAATTCATTGTGGCCTAAATATAAATATAAATATAATATCATATCCCCAGGTCCCTGCTGATTCCCACCACTAATAGTCACCGGCAAGATTGCTTTTTTAATTATTACACTAGGCAAAACAAGATTTAGTTTCCTGAAATGCAGACTCTGTATGTTTGAATAATATAATCAAAGCGCCTAATGATTTTTCATTACTCTCTATGTAACTTAAGGCAGGGTTATATAGCAGAAACTAAATTAAAGGGCCACTGGAGTGATGTAAATTCAGTCCATCTTACTTGAGTTTCTTGATGAGATTTTAAAAGTAATTTTTTATTTTATTTTCCATTGTGAGTGTGCATTTGTTCGGCTGATGGCACGAATACAGAGATACACAGGGTTGTTCTCTCGTGGCAGCTTGCATACGAGTGCTGCCGCGCGCTCCTTTGTTCAGGTGTCATCTTAGCATTCATGCTAATAGAATAAGCACGCAGTAGCATGGCTTTATGTAATATTGAGTGTTTCTTTGAAGTGACAGCTTGTTAGGTAGCTCTCATGTGACTCAAGTTGTGCAATTATTCATGAACATAGTGGCTAGAAACAAAGCCATTATGCACTTATCCCTCATGCACATTATTATTTTATTTATTTGTTGATTTTTATATAATCTTGTTTTCTGTTCTGTTTATTAGATAACAACTTTACATTTTGATATTCATACAATTATTATGATTTAGATTATGATTTTTATGTATATACAGATAATAATTTTATGCATGTGTGTACAGTATGTACCATACCAGTCAAAAGTTTGGAATCATTAAGATTTTAATTTTTTTTTAAAGAAGCCTAATATGCTTGCTAAGGCTGCATTTATTACAGGAAAATGAATGTAAAATCAGTAACGTTGTGAAATACTATAATTTTAAATTACTGTTTTCTATTTTGGTATATTTTTAAATGTAATTTATTACTGTGTTGGCAAAGCTGAATTTTCAGAAACCATTATTCCATTTATTTTATTTATTTGTTTTTAATGATAGTAATCTTACCCCAAACGTTTGAATGATCACAAACTGTTAATGAAAAAGTGTTTAACTTTAATAATAATAATAAATGTTTCATGAGAACCACATCAGCATATTAGAATTTCTCCAGTGACAATGAAGGCTGGAGTAATGGCTGCTGAAAATGAATTACATTTTATAAAAGTATATTAAAATATAAACAGTCATTTTAAATTGTAATGATATTTTGCAATATTTGTGTTTTTACTGTATGTTCAAATATATGCAGTCTTGGTGAACATAAGAGACCCCCCAACCCCCCACCTCCATCTTATGACCAGTAGTGTTTGTAAGCAAGTAAAATAATAATAATTAATACAATTAATACAATTATATAAACATGCTGTTGTGGCTCGATTTTCATAGCATAATGCACTTCATGGAAATAATAATAAAGAAATGTGTCAGGGTTAAAGGACAGCTGATGTGATAAAAAGAGATACATTCAAAAGAAACTATGTACTGTAATTAAAACCCGTTTAATTGCTCTTACTGGTGTAATAAATAGCTATACATATTGTTTTTCTTTTCCTTTCTGCCACTTTCATCTCGCAACCCATCACTTGCTTTTCATCTTCCAAAGAATGCGAGTGTGTTATGTAGCAACACACTCAGCCTGGAGGCTCTGCAAAGGAAAAAATAGAAATTATTTAATTGATTTAATTAAAGCATATTTGCATATGGAAATTGTCTGAACATTGTATTTGTTTAAGCAACCTTTAGGCGAAGCAGAATGGCTTTCATAAATTAAAATGGGACCTAGAACATGAAGCAAAGAGACAATGACCAAACAAATCAAAGGTTGCAGGTTTTTGTTTTTCAGTGCTAATACGCATTATATTTTTGTTTTCTCGAGTTGGTTTCAGGTTGTGGAACCTGTATGCCTTGAATATAGGTCGAGGAACATGTTGTCTATATGTTTTTTAGGCTGATAATGGATAAGCAGTGATATAATCAATCGCACATTTACCACATTTACTAGTATCTCAGCATCCAACTAACCTTAGATATTCAGAATGCAGAGGGATGAGGAGGATGAGGATGGGGAGGAGAAAAAGAAACCTGTGGGGGGGGGGGGGAAAAAAACTTAACCCAGCTTCCTGTAGAAAAAGGGGGAAGGGGACAAACTTAACCCAGCTTCCTGTAGTAGCTAACTTATACATCAAGAAAAAAGAGAGACCTAATTAATTAAGAACAGTATTAGAAGTAATGGGATATTACAATATAAATTGCTACATTCTGGAACCAATTTAATCCAATTACTGGAAACCCCTTATGAATACAATACCTCAGAAATCACTCTGTAATGGTCTCAAGGGATAGGGTTGTCAGACAATTTAGAAAAAAAAGAAAAAGTAAAAGAAAGAAAGATCCCATTCTCTTTAAAGCCAATGATAATTTGCTAATTGACATTTTAGGTCATTTCCTCCTGAATACCTCTGTCTGTGCACTGTCACTCTTGCTCTGTCATGGCTGTGAATTGTTTTTAGTGGACAGTAGACAATACCAGGGGTCATACTGAAGAATGCTATTTTCAGCTTTCTACAAATAACTTTTACGTTCATTTTAAGCCAAGACTCTCAATATGTTTCTTTCCTTTGCATGGAATATTAAATCTTCCAGCACATTAGTGTGTCTTATTGTTTTGATCGTCTGTCTGTTTTGACCGCCTATATGATCATAATTCATCAGTTTTTGGGGGGATGGGAGAGTTACTTAAAACTCACATTGGTGTAAATTGCTGAAATAGGTCTCTTAACCAGTTAGAAGTATTTTTAAGTAGAAAACACAGTTGCACTCATAATTAAGGGCTATTATGTGATAATATTTTGTTAATTAAGACCATTTTGCTGAAGCTCTCACAATTACAGTGTGTGATATACATTAAAAGACATCATTTTATGAAGCTAGATGAAAGTGGATATTGTAGCCATTGATGAGTTTCATGACACTTTCATGCAGCTTTGGGACTAGCTATGAAATGTTATTAAGAAACTGGTGCTTAAAATTCTGCATTTTTTTTCTCTGCCATAAAGGTTAAGTGGAAGATTAAATTTTGATTTTTGATTCCCAATAACAAATGAAATTATTATTGTTGTTGTTGTTATTGTGCTAGTAATTTTAGCAAGTGACTTAAAATAATTAGCTGGGTGAAATTATCATAAAAAATATATATACACACTCATAAAAAAAAAAGGGACAAAAGCTGTCACTGGGGCGGTACCTTTTCAAAAGGCACACCTTTGTACCTAAAGAATACATATTGGTACCTTAAAGGTACAAAAGTGTATTTTTTGAAAAGATACTGCCCGGGTCACAGCTTTTGTACCTTTTTTCTGAGAGTGTATAAAAATAAAAATAATAAACCATCATGGTCGTCATCATCATCTACCAAACAGAAAAATTCTAAATACAGCTGTTCATAAAAGCCTCCAGCATAAATGGAAAGGGTGTCATTATTTTGTAAATCTGCAAATGTAATGTCTTATTGTTCATGACAGTCATTAACGTTTAGATAATGGCCTCTATTTGACCTCTGGGTCACTGCCATGCTTCCGTCCATATGTGTAGCTGAACCTTTTGGGTTGATGCACTGTATAATGTATTTAATGTTTGGCCATTTCAGCTTTGTGTGTATTTTAGGTGGTCTGTGTATTGATATGTACAGGGTAAACTGTCTGCAGTCTGTAAGGCGAATATCCATGTGGATCATTAGCACTTTTGTTTTATTTATTTTCTTTTGTGCATTTCATTGAATTTTTTTTTTTATTATTATTATTTTTTTTATGCATGAACATTTAAGAGCCAGATGTTGGGAGGTGATCCGATGAGAGTTCTCAGTCCCCAGGGGTTGGTTACCATAGCAGTTAACATCCCTGCCTCTGCTCGCCCATCTCTCTCACAAGGTACAGATGCTTTTGATAAAACGTTTTACAACTTTGTGTGCGTATGCTGGTATGCATACAATCATTTTGTAATTTTAGGGAAAGCAAATATAATCGCTTTTCATAAACTTGGCTGTGTTGACACCTTGAGAGGTTATTTTTGTGAGTGCACACAAGACATATATGATATTTTATATTTTTGTAAAGAGTCCTTGAAGTGATGTCTGAAACTAAGCATGAACGCCCACTTGATTGCTTGTTTAGGTCAAAATCATCTGATATGCAAGCTGGCATTCTTGAATAAATTAAATTTCAACGAAAGCATAAAGAAAAAAAATAAAGAAAGAAAGAAAACATGTCTTCCATCCAGTATTTGAACACAAAAACCCAACAGAAATATTCATGTATAATAATCAAGGTGCTTTTCAACTAAACGGTATCTGTACTTCACTTCTTATCATGTGCAAAGAGAGAGAAAATGAGAGAGGTGTACATTAACACAGTGAGTTCTGAGCATACACACGTTGCTGCAGGAGTGTCAGGTTCGGTGTAGCACCTGACTGCTAAAGGTTAAGTAGTAAACAAAATTATGTTGTTTCACATTGTTCAAAATAATCAAGATAAAGAGTATCATTGGGGGGTCAGGGTTTTTTTCACACTGAAATTATGCTAAACAGGCAGATCTCCATCACAGTTATTAATTTTTGTTAGCTTAGCCTCTTGGCTCTATCTCTCTCCACCCTTCCCCCGCCTCCATTTACAGCACATATCTCAGATTAGACTAATATTTAGAGAACAGGAGAGTGGGGCATCAGATCGGGGGCAAATCACATTGCAGCAATGTTCATACTGCTGTAAAGTCGCAATGATAAAGAGTTAATCACATATTTCCTCTTCCTGTCCTCGTGGGTGGGGATTTGTCCTTGTACTGCATCCTGTGTCTCATGTAGCCTTCGGCTACTGCTCTGTCAGGTTTAGGGACTGTGGGACGGATGTGAGGAGGGGGAAACATGTTTACCCTGGAAACAAATGGCTCCTTCACTGTGTACTCCTTGAACTTAAAGGATAGTTCAGCCAAAAATGCTAATTATGTTATCGTCAACTCTCTGTAATGTCTTTCCAACCCCATATGACTGTATTTTATTTTATTTTGTTTTGTTTTGTTTTGTTTTGTTTTGTTTTGTTTTGTTTTGTTTTGTTTTGTTTTGTTTTGTTTTGATTTATTTTTTGTTTTGATTTCTTTTGTTTTATTTTATTTTGTTTTGTTTTGTTTTTCTTTTGAATTGTTTTGTTTTGTTTTGTTTTGTTTTGTTTTGTTTTGTTTTGTTTTGTTTTGTTTTGTTTTGTTTTGTTTTGTTTTGTTTTGTTTTGTTTTATTTTATTTTATTTTATTTCTAGACTATAATGTCTTTCCAAACCCTCACTTTATAAAAATAATAATAATAAGTAAATAAATGAATAAAATTAAGATTATTTGATTGCATTTTACAAGAAAATACCATTTTAGTTATATTACTTCCAAAGTTCACATTAAATAAAATGTGCTTCATGCTGTTTTTTTTTTCTTCTGAGTGACAATCGTTTCTGCACCAATTATTTTCAGTGTATATAAATATTTATTTTATTTGCTTTTATTACTTTTTTTTTCAGTTCATGGGTTGCATATTTCTGAAGATGAGACCCTACTGCTGCAGAAGACTCGTCCACATTCACGCATCGACTACTTCTAACCTTCTTCTTTGAAAGTCAGTTATGTCTATTGTTCGTGACCCTTGTTCAGCTTTAATTATGTATCTTTTTACTGTAAAACTAGTGAGTTTAATGGTAATACTCTGTTTCCATGCCAGTTATTTATAGATCATAACAGGATGGTAATAGATATAAAGCGTTGTTAATGGGTTGCTAATGAAATCTGGACACCGGCAAGTCTACGAATTGATATAATTCAAACTGCAGTTGCTGCAGAGCGGATGGGTGTTTCAGAGTCGTAATTCAAAAAGCGAAGCAGGGTTCAGCGATTAGGTGTTGGACTAATTTTCTACAAAATAAGTCAATGGGTTTTCAGTGTCTTGGGCCAGCGTGAGCGGCAACGGCTGATTGCATTAGTGCTATAGAGAGTGGGGCTCATAAATATATTTATTAAGCTTGATATTTCAGGAGCAGTGGAGACAGATGTTATCTCCACAGACAATGTGTCATTAATCTCCTCAGAAGTGCGGAGTTTGTGTAGAGAGCAGTGATAACACAGTGAAGGACTGAGAGAGAGACTTATATATGTCGACTCTGGTGGGAAGCACAGCAAGGCCTCAAATTTTCATGAATTTATTGAACCACAAACTCAGAGATAATCAAAGATAATCATTTCTCAGATGGGGTGGCTCTGTGTGGGTTTATAGTTGGTAGAAGCAATCAATAGGAAACACTTACGGAAACGGCAGTTTAGGAATAAAACAGAAAATTTGAAAGGGGAAAAAAAAGACAGATGGCTTAACATTAAAGTGCAGAATACATCAACTGAACTAACTATTGCTCAGTTCGGTCACATGATGTCTAATGATTTTTTTAAGATTTTTTTTTTTTTTTATCATAATTCTATATTATAGATATCATAGATATTTATCAGATGATGTTAGATTTGAACGACAAAAACTATGGAACAGATTTAATCTTTAAGACCACTTTAGAAAGTTTCTTTGCCCCTATAAAAGGATTCTAGGCTTACTTGAAATTAATGGATTTGCATTATATTCTACAGCAGGTTTTAAAAGGATATTGTCCATCTTTCATAATATATTATGATGTTGCAGTGCCTGAATTGACCTAGAGCATATAAACTACTAATTTTGGTTAATTTACTTCCGCTATATAAAACATAATATTGCGTATTTGTCCATTATCAGCTTTAAAATGAAAATAATCAATAAAATACAGTTTTGCATTGGCAAATGTGTCAGAAGTTTTGCCACAGCAGTTGTTCTTAATTCACTGAAGTCGTGGTACACTCCCTCCTGCTCTTTCCCAAATCACTTTCTATCTCTTGACTTTAAACAGCATAACAAACTGAGATTTGTACGTTCACCTAAACAAAAGCACTCAGAGAAACTATGGTATGTGTGTTTTCTTTTCAGGACTGCATGCCATATTATTGCTTCCTTGAGCTTCTTTGAGAAAAATCCTCCTGATTCTTTCCACCCAGTCCCTCAGGCTAGGCTTCTATATAGAGCAGATGTTCCCTATAAAAGGCCCTGAATGTTTAATCATTTGTGTTATTGATGCAGGTTTTGTTTGTTAGTTTGTGTGTGTGCGTGCGTGCGTGTGTGTGTGTGTGTGTGTGTGTGTGTGTGTGTGTGTGTGTGTGTGTGTGTGTTTGAGTGTAATGCAAGAGTCGGGGTGGTTGGGGGATGTGGGGGCTTATATGAAGGAGATAAACCTTCTCTAAATCCAACCCAAGCAGGACAGACTTGTAGAGGAAAGACATTATTAGATGTCATGTCTGTGCCAGCCCTCCATATCCTCAGTGCATTTCATCTCGTCACATCTCAGATTGGCGCAGACTTACACACATGATCCTTTGTTTTTACGCCGCTGTATCTGTTATCCTCTCAAAATTGTACTGCGTTGAATGCTGTGATTCAGAAATAATCCTGGATTCTGGAACAGCCGTTCACTAGTCAATCACAAATTCACCTCACAATTTATAAAACTGAGAACGGCATAAACACAAAAGTTTATTTTCTGATCAAACACTGAAAAAAAAATTGGTGTAGAAACTATTTGCACTCAGAAATTGCTATAACATTTCAGAAATAATTACAAGTAACACATTGAAATAAACGTAAAAATTTGAAGTAGAAAAACTGAAATAGTACAGTATTTTCTTGTGAAATGTGCTCAATCTGTTTATTTACAGCTTCCTAAATAATTTTTTATAGTGTATCACAATAAGAACTAATCATTTTATAAAATCTGGAAACACTTTACAATAAGATTCCATTAGTGAATGTTAATGCAGTAACTAACATTAACATTAACTAACAATGTGCAATACATTTGTTACGATATTCGTTCATCTTTATTAAGATGTAGAAAAAATACATCTGTTCAGGTTACCTCAGGTCTTTTAGATAATATTAACAGATTAACAGAACTTTTTTTATTTTTTTTTTATTTTAATAATGTATTAGTAAATGTTGAAATTAACTGAGATTATTACATGCCTTACAAGTGTTTTTCATTGTTATTTCATGTTAACTAATACAGTTAACTAGTGGAACCTCATTTTAAATCTATTTATATTTTACTTATTTATATATAATAATTTAAATATAGTATTTATATTAGAATATTTCTCAGATATTAGTTATTAGTTTTCTTGTCGACAAGTGTGCGATTGTTGGGTCTATTGTTTAAACTGGAAAGACAGCTGCATGTTTTCTTTTCACTGCAGAAATGAAGCCTTGGACCATTTAAAATATATACAAACTGGGAAGATATGCTGTATATAATATGTATCCAAATATCCAAAGCTTCCTTTCTGGAAGAAAGTGTCATTCTAATCTAAACAATGAATTACATGGCGGTCAAAAACAACATTTCAAGCTTCAAATTTATTTACAGATATCTGATATACTTATTGCTATTATTCATTATTCACATACTTTTTAAAACTGGCAGGCACTACTATAGCAATGTATTGCAGTTTGAAATGCACACGTCGAAACATTGTCAGTGGTAAATTAATTGGACTAATTCAGTATCACACCCAATGTTCAATTAGATAGGTCTGATTTACCTCAAACCACATTGGAAGATAAGCGCCTCGTAACTTTAATCGACATGAGGAAACCACCCATAAACATTTTAGAGGATGTTCCATTCTACTGAAACGATACCCTACCGTTCATTATCAGTGCAGAAGCAACTGCCAAGGTAGGCTTCTCTGCTGCTCACTGCTCATCAGGGACGGCAGACCTGCCTGGTTTCAAATTTTTATTCAAATAAAAAGTGGTATGTTAGTATTTGAACTGACGGCTGAAGCTGATAATTAGCCTGCATGGAGTCAGCTTTGATTGGCGTCGTAATTGGATTGTCATTGGGCTGAAAACCTATTATCTTTGGCTCATGCCCCATGAAATTTGTTGGAAAAACTTTGCTGCCAGTCATCCGAGCGGCCATCTTGGGCTTGCAAATGAGGTTTAAAGAGAGGGAGATTGGTACTGCTGGGAGGCTCACTTGACTGCGTCCCTCCACACAATTCCATTGGTATTGATTAATGATATTAACTTTGCAGGTATCTGTTCCAGCATGCTGTGTTATTGGCCATTGCTTTGGACTGCTGCTGGTAGAGGAGAAAAGATGAGAAGAGAGGGAACATGCAAGGTAGTGGAATAATGAGAAAGGAGAGGAAAAAGGTGGGAGCACGTCAAACTGCGGGCGTCTTTTCATTTGCATTAATGTATATGGAGAGTACCGAATATACGTCTTGTAGCAGTGGGTGTCATTCGCTTATAGTGCTTATCTAAGCTATTGTTGGAGTTGGAATTGAGTTGTATCTTAACATACAGTGTTTTCGGATATTCACCCACACAAACAATGTCATGTAGTGGCATTTTTAACGTGATCTGCAAAGCTTGAAAATACATCAAACAAAATGGATTTGCATTTTTTTGTGTTTGTTGGTGGCTTGGAGTTTAAAAGGTGTGACAGCACTCTCATGTGCCTCACACGTACAGAAATGTGCCCTAAAACAATAGGCTGCGTTGATGACGCCTTCCTCAGGTGTGCGTGGGTGTGTGATTGGCTCTCTGCCCTGTGTTTTCTCACTTCACATGCAGATGGCACTGATATGCTCAGCCCTCGCCGCATCCATGTAAGAAAGCGTCATGCGGGAGAGATGCATGGAGAACGACACTCCACGGTGAAAATGATTATTTTCTGTAAAGTTGAGAGGGAGCTCAGCATGTTGGAATGTGTTGGGAGGAGACGGGATAGCAGATCCCCAAGTAGATCCCATACAACTATACTGCATTTAATGACTGCTGTTAACATTCACATAAGTATAAAACTTTACGTACCAGTGAATAAACCTGCATCTTATTTAGTAACCATCTTATTTACTAACCATTTAGTGACCTAAAATAGTGCTGTACTGAGTATTTAAATTAAAGGGATAGTTCCCACCAGGTCCCACCATATATATTATTTTATTTTAATTTTATTTTAATAAAATTTAATTTTATTTTATTGTAATTATTTAATTTTCTTAATTTGAACTAAATGAAAATTTGAAATTTTGCCTTGGCAAAGTGAAAAAAGTTTACTTTTTAAAAACATTTTATTTTAGTTTACGTTTACTTGAAGTAACAGAATTTATATATAATATATATATATATATATATATATATTATAATATATATATATATATATATATATATATATGTATGTATATATAATATATATATATAATATATAATTCAAAATTTAAATAAATACTGTAATACAATATAAATAATGCTCATTGAATGTTTTGAATAGTAAATGGTCTGTATGGACTGCTTGCATTAAGTCTGCATGTTTTATGAAATTCAATACAGCAGAGTGTGAAAATTGGGATACTTTGTGATGTATAATTTGCTAGTTGCACACAAGGGAGCTGATCGTAATTGAGCGTATTGGTTTGTGTAGCAAACATGGACACACTGCGATATGGTAGATGACATTTTTGAAACTGAGCGCGGTACACGGCAGTCTGTAACCTCTTTATGCGAGCACTGTTGATCAGCCCATTCCAACTGTCATCTTATTTGCATGCGATGGACGCATCATTATTCACTACATTTGATGTCCAAAAAACACATTAGAATTGTTTCCTTGAGCAAAATATTAAGGACCCACCGTAGCAGACATCATTTGTGTACCCAAATTGTAAAATGTAAATTGATATGTAAGAAAATGGCCCATTAACTTTTTCATTAATGGTTGTAATGCATTTTGAGTGTCATCTGTGCAGAGAGAGCACATGTTCATTTGAGATGGGAACTGGGTAGCTCCACACAAAGACACTTTCGCTCACAGATATTTATTTATTTATTATATTTTCTGCCCGCTGTGAAATCATGTGTCTGTTTATGGTATTACTATTAATCAAATGAAGTCAGCAGTATGTTCAGTAACACTTTCTATGAAACTCTTTCTATATGTAATGCATAATACAGAGATATTTAGTCCTTCATAAAAATATTAATAATGCTATATAATGCTTATTGTTATCTGCTATATCTAGGGTTGTGTATCTGGAACCATTTCTTATTTAGAACAGGTTGCATTTTTTAATACTGTTTTAATGACTAGGGAATTTACAGGTGTTCTCTGTGCAAAAATAATTTCTTAATTGTTAAGCAGAACAATAGTTAAGCATTTTTACACACACACACACACACACAACACACACACACACACACACACACACACACACAATAATACTGTATATATAGGTTGTATTAATATTTATATATATAAGATAACTACTGTTGTTACAATGCAAAGATACAACCTGATCATTCCTTTTTTAATGTATTTGCTTGAAAAGATACAGTTATTTAAAGTTAAATTACAACTGAGGTTACAATTATTTATGAAAACGTCAAAGGTGTCAAAAGTGCAAAAATAATCTTCTGTGTGCATGTTTCTCTTTCAGATAAATGTGTGAAGATGTTGTTTGTTCAGATGTCAAATTTAATAATTAGACAGGATTCATTAGATTAAATTAGATTAGATCCATAGAGGATCCATAACAGTGAGACAAGCTCTCTATGTTGATTTCCTATATTTCGCCTTCTCTCTTCCTGCCGTTAAGACACATTTACCTGCCATAATAGATCTTGCAATGTCAGTATAGCCTCACTTCCACCCCTCATACAGGCTCGAGCACATTTAACACAAGTGATTAACACACTTTGATGTTTGAAGAGGATCTCTTACTGTGACCAGCCCTGTTGTGAGTCCACCTCTGTCCTTGCTGTGGAAGAGAGGATTATTTTTAGTACAAAGCAAAACACGATTCACTGAAGTATGATGACGACATAATGGCCGCTGGTGTGCCGAGGATGGATTTAATGACCTGTTCTCATGCTTATACATGCATATATGACATCCATTGATATGCCTTTTGTTGCTGTGTGTCTTTGGAGTGTTGAGTGCAAAAATGTGTGCAACTACAACATGTATGACTAATTTTAGAGCTAGCGTGCGCTGACGTAGCACACAACGTAGGAACAAATCCCCCCTACTTCAGAATAAAATCAGTGAAATTTTGAATGCTATATAATTAATGCCTAAAAGATAAAAATGAATGCATTTGTCCAGCAAAATGACAAAACAACTTCAACGAGACAGCTGTGAGAGGTTGAGTTACTGTTGGCGTAGCAACCATCACAGCTCATCCCCGCCACCCTGCTCGAAAATGATCGATTTTCTTTAATTTTCTTCTGCATCTTCCACCAGAGAAGGAGAGGGAGGGTGAGGAACAAAATGAATAAATAAAAAATAGGAGGCTATCTGTAACCTATCCCTTCATCCTGGCGTGAGATATTCAATCCTGTCTATTAGATTTACTGGAGAGGAGCAAGACATTAACACAGGCACACAAGGAAAAAAAAGAGAGAAGGAAAACACTGCCACAGATAATGTGGATGTTTCATGCATAATCTCTAATATGAGAAATGTATTAATAGGGAAATTATTGTGCATTCAATTATTTTGAAATGGCTGGCTGAGATGTTGTGATTTGGCGGTGTCCTGATAGCAGTGGCGCAGCAGGGAGCTCGGTGAGTGATGAATAACTTAATCTCCTAATCCGAAAATGGGCAGCGATCAACAATATCGCTCTACGGAGCGGCCAATAAAATGAAAGCACCGAAGAATGACAGATGCGAGCTGGGAAAAGACGAGGAAATAAGAAATAGATAAACAAATAGAACAATAAAGCAGACGGTTTTAAAGCGGCATAATTCTGTCACATTCATTAAAGCCAGAGAGCAAAATAAAACAATGCGAGATGGAGTGGCAGAAACATTACCTTTAATGTGGGTATCGTGTGGCGCGTTTGATGAGCTGCTGGCTTGGCTTTATGTCCGCTATTCAGGGTGACTCTAAATGAAATCAACATGGGATCTTTAATCAACTGGAAAAAAAGAGGCAAGCTTTATGGAACTAAACTAGATCCCTATCAGTATGTACAGTTTGTACAGTGTGATGATGAAACTGTGTGTGCATCCAGTTAGGGCACTTTTTTTTTTTTTTTTTTTTTTTTAAGGTGACAGTAAAGACATATAATGTCCAGTGTCTTTTTTATAACAAAATATTTAGACAAATTTCCACCAAAATATTAAGCAGTACAATTATTTTACAATTCATTAATAATAGAAAGAAATAACATTGATAATAATAAGAAAGGTTTCTTTAGCACCAACTCATTAGAATGATTTCTGAATGATCATGTAACACCGAAGACAGTGGCTATTATGGCTAGTACAATGGCTACTGAAAATCCATCACAGGAATTTGCAATATATGAGAGCAAAGTGTAAATGGTGTGTTTTATAAGATCACACTGTCTTTTTGTCTCCTTTGAAATCATCATGTTCTCAATGAGGTCCAATTTCATGGTGTGAATTTGAGATGGTTGATGGTCAAAATACAGGCAAAAGGTCACATGACAGGAAGCAGTGCCTCCATAAGGGCTTGAATGGACAAAGAGAAGAGACTATGCCACTATAACTACTGTATGCTGTCACTTTGATGTTTTTATTTATTTATTTTTTTTACTTGTGTGTGTGTTCATGCTAATGAATTATGTATTTTTTATGTTCAGTCTTGTAGTGCATTGCAGTGCATGTTGTTGAAGTGTACACCCACAGTCAGATGATTGCAGGTCATATGTTGTCAGCATGTTTGTATTGTCCTCTGGGCTGAAATAGCATCTGTTTGGCCCAGGGTCAAGGAGTCTCTCTCTCTCACAGTTCACAGTTTCACAGTTTAGGTGCTTTATTGGCATCATAAATATTTGTACATTCGTATTGCCAAAGCAATGCAGCATTGCTTCATACAGTCAAAATTAATAGGAAATATAATACAAAGAAAAGAACAAAAACAGTAATCTCTCAAAATCTGTCAATTCAATTTAAACTGCAGAGGTGTAAGGTATCTGAGTAATAGTACTTTATTACTATTCTTAAGTATTAACAATGATAAAAAATAAAAAAAATAAAAACAGTTAAAACCAAATACTTTTACTCAAGGTAAAAACAATAACTTTTACATATTGACATAATGTTGATTTTTGGTTGAACTATCCTTTTTAGGTTTCAACCAAATGGCAACCTCCCGCTCTCTCTTGTGAAGCCAACACGGAAGTGACTTAAACTGTAATTCCTTAACTGGCCGCTAGAGGCTGGCTGCAAAAGGGAGTCAATCCCATAGACTCCCCATGTTAAAATGCCCAACTTTACAGCAAAAAAAAACAAAAAAAAACATGTTTCCAGCCCGGTTCAAAAAATGATTTTGGTCTATATAGCTAATGTTGCCCTTCATGACAACTGTGAGGGGGGTGATTAAGTTCTGCATAATTAAGGGCGTGGCCACTTGAGTGACAGGTGGATTGGTGCTGCTTTCACCACCGTTGCACTAGATGGGCGTGGCTTCAGCAACCAGCTCCCGCCTTTTTGCCCATTTTCAATGATCCGGGAGTGATGCGCGGTGACACGCTGCAAAGATGCTGACAGCCTGCTCTGCCCACTTTGAGCTTCAAAAACAGTCTTCAGGAATCTACGGGTGACGTCACGGACACTACATCCATGGTTTTATACAGTCTATGGTTTCAACATCTTCTTTTACTAGAGGTTTAGATACAGTACAGTAATATTTGAGGTTTTTGCATCAAATATGGTAAAATGAAAAAATCTCAACTGTCTCTTGTTTTCAAAGTCAATTTAAAAAGTGTATATTTTTTCAACTTTTACATTTAAATGCTTAAGTACAATTATTATTATTAATATTATTTTAAATATTGATTTTAATGTACTGTATATGCTTTGTGGATCTTTGTGTATGTTGTGCATTCTTTTAGAAAGTGCTGCTTGATTTTACTCGCTACTGTTCCATTCTCTTCTATTTCTATTCTCCTATATGCACAAAAAAGTGACAAGACAAAAGATGTGTTTGTTGAAAGATATCAAGATATTTAACAGTTTTGCGATAAAGATTATTGTTTAACAAAAGTTAAACCATAGAAGTGATCACCTGTTTCGTGATAAGCACATAGCACAACACCATCTGCAATATGTCACAACAAACAATTATTTTGTCTCTGATGCTACATGTGTTTAATTGATAACACAAACACAAAAAAGCCTCTGGCTTTTTCTCTAAACAACTGAAGCATTTCATAGAGACAGAAGGCATTACAAGTAGAGGAGGAGTTTGCTGGGTATGCGTGTGTTTGTGAGGGTGTGGACGCTTACGTTAGCGTGTTGAGGGTCCGTGCGAGGGCTGAATGACAGGCAGCAGACGGGCAGGTCAGGTAGCATGTGGTGTATGGCAGGTATGCTTCCTGTGTCTAAACAGAAGCGTGTATAAGTGTAGCCCTGGCCCTTTCTGACAGTAAGACACCACGCAGCTGCTGGCTTGATTGAGACATCTGTATGAAACAGATGGAATTTGCGAAAGAACTGGGTTTGATGTCTATCACTGACATTTAAACGACACAGCACTGCGTTCACTCAGCTGACGCTGGACAGGAGACCACTCATAAGATTGACTACTGGACCTGGACTGCATCTTCAAGACTGACTAGGACTGCTGACGGTCTCAAAAATCCCGTTTGTTTCATCAAGTTTGCCTTGCTTCATGTAATCATAACTAAATCCTACCTTTCATAGCAAGAGCAGATTTTTAAAAGTTTTGTATTTTCGCTGAAGATGAGGCTTCCAATGTAGTGTCTTTTTTTTTATGTATGTTCCCCCTTAGGCCTTTTTTGCGCATTTTCTGCTCAGATTTTGGGTGAAAATGTGTGAAATTATGCAGAATGGTCAAATGTGTTAAACGGAGGCAGCCACACTACACTGTACTACACTTTTGTGACTGATAGAATAATCACATTAAATGCAGAAATGTGTTAGAACATATTATAGTGGGTATCCGTTAGCATTATCGTTTTTATTATTAATAGTAACAACTGAAAAAACAATCGATACTGTAGGTGAGAAGCTGACAGATATTCAAAATGTGAGTTTCTGTTAGTGTTTTCTTTTTTAATATGAATCCCTCAGTAAAGGACATTTAAAAGGGGTAATAGGTTTAGAAGTGTAATCTGATGATATAATTTGATAAATTATTGGACATTATTAATTGATTCATGCAAACATATTGCGAGAGCACAGTGTCAAAAATCAACTTTGCCATAACAAGACTGAATTGGATTTTTTTTTTTTTTTTTTTTTTTTTTTTTTTTTTTTTTGTAGGTTATTTAAAAAATTCTTTCCAAGTACCCAGTGAAACCTGCTAAAGTACCCTCTGGTGTAAACATACCCCTGGTTGGGAATCAACGATGTGATGGACAAACAAGCACAAACTTGGCGATATCTGCATCAAATCTCCCAGGTGTGTATTTGTGTCTGCTGTGTTTGTTATTTATGTACAATCTTGTTTAGGATGAGTGTGATTTGTCAAATTCTTTCAAGAGTGAGAATCTCTCTCTCTCTCTCTCTCTCTCTCTCTCTCTCTCTCTCTCTCTCTCTCTCTCTCTCTCTCTCTCACACACACACACACACACACACACACCCACACACCCACACACACACACACACACACACACACACAGCACTTCTGTAAATAAATAAAAGATAGGGTCTGGTGATACAGCAGGTCTCAGATGTGTAAAAGCCACTACTCTCATATCGGATCTGGATTTGTGTCTCCCGCCAGGGAGTGCAAACACACAGTTGCAGCCTTCAAAAACATAAACATTCTTTCTCCATTTTCCTCCCTCTCTGTCCTTTCCTTTTTCCCTTTGCCTTATTAATGCCTATTCCTTGCTGTGTCAGCCAAGCAGGCCACGATTCCTAATGAACATGTGCAAGACCCCTGGGCAGCACTTAAACTTTAAAACGTCTATTATTAGGATTACCAAAACACCACTGGTGACCTTGCAGAAATTTAGAAACGTGCCTTTTTCTCGATATCTCTGCATTTCTGCCAGCACGAGAACTGAGAGCAGGTGTGGATTGGCGAGCCACCTAAAGTCAGATGGCTGAGCTTGCTTTTGGTTGCCATAGCATTGGGATTATTAAGAGATCCAGTGGCTGCCTGGTTTCTCTTTTATGATTCTCAGACTGAATAAAAATTTAAAAGGCCATTAAACACCATTACCCCCTTCATCGCAGGTGTCACTGCCAGCGATGCAGAGTGAAGTAGCTTATTTTTCTATTAGGTGGAGAGAGAACGAGAGAGAGAGAAGCTGATTGTAAGACCAGAGCAAATGAATTTTTACTCTAGAATGGCCAAACGGTCAGACTCTAATTAGCCTGCCCTGCTCCTCTTTATCTAATGGAGCTTTGAGCACTGAAAAGGGTAAGCCTTTCCAAACATCTAAATTGCTTATATTAGGCTTGCTTGGCTCAATGGAAGTTTGACCATACTTGAGTGTGTGAAGGGCATATGGGGGTTTCAAGTCTAAACTTGAGTGAGATGATTGACTAGAAGAAGCATGAGGAGAAGTGGTGATTTGAGATGTTTGCTTTTGGGAGCCCTTTCCTAGTGGTATCGATCAGGCCAAGTATCAGGTTGATATTTAGGATTTTGAAGTTCATTTTAAGTCTGCATTTTGGAGTGCACATTTTTTGGTTTTAATAAAAATTTTGATTAAGTTTACAAATAATATTTACATTTAGTGTATGGGTTTGTTGCTAAAAGTCACACGGCTTGATTAATTTGGTAAAATAATTGTAGGTGCATTCGCTATATTTAGTCCTTTTGTATAATTTTATTTATTTATTGTTTCTAAATTGTATTTCTTGTTTTTATTGGTACATTTTTTTTTTTTAATTTTCATTAATCTGTAAATATTTTTATTTAAACTGTTATTCATTTTTTTTTAATTTTATTTATCTATTTTTTTTTTACGTGCACTCCTTTTGCCCACGCTCAAAACTTTTAGATGTCTTGAATAGTTAGTTTCCTAACTTTATTTCCTTTGATTAACTGCTCATCAGTGAGACTTGTGTTCTCGTTGACACAGGTGAGCAATGGCTTGGACCTGCAGAGTTAGCTGGATTTCTCGCTTCTCTTGGCTTTAGCCTGGAAAAGTGCTGATCGTGGAAGGGGTGCTGGAGGAGCTCTCTCTTGGGCAGATGGTGGGAAGACAGGGGGAGTAGTCACCCTGCTGCTTGGCCAACAGGGACACACACACAGACGCATTCACATACGGCACACCCCAACACAGGAAACATTAGAACAACGATTTGTCATAGTCTTTCATTTCGACGGAGGAGTTCTTTTGTTGTTGGAAATAAGCCTTGTGAGTTTATTATTATCTTCCTCTGAGTCAGTACGTTTAAGAGTTCAGCAGACACCTCTTATGATGGTGACAGGCCGTTCTTCTTTTTCTAACTGTCCACAAGCTATTTGTGAAGAATTTCTCTCGAACTAGCCATTAAAGTTTTTTTTTTCTTTCTTCTTTTTTTCAACAGCTTTTATGATGCAAGGACAAAAGAAGCAAACACATATCTTGCATAGCACGACTCAACGATATGTATTGTTTTTAGTGATAGACTGATATAGTTTCAAACAATATTTGGTATTATTGTATTATTGTTATTATATTATTACACAAGTATACTATTACAGCAGTAATATATTATGCCAATTAACACACAACTGTACACACAACAAATAATTCACGCAATTTGTTAAAATGCTTGAATTGAAAATATCTGGAAATTTTACTGCTGAACTGTGACTCTGACAGCTACACTTTTGTTTGCATAAATGCATAAAAGCTCATGAACATGATGCGGAAATATGAAATTGTTGGAACGTAAGCACTGGAAAGTGACAGTTCCATCAACTGGCCCCAAATTCTCTCACATTAGCCTTTATCCTCATCATTGAGCTCTGCCTAGAGATATCTGCTTAAAATGTCCTTGACAACAAACGGTGAGGGATGCAGATTGTGGCTGTCTTGTCTGTTAGACTGGTGGTATCAGGAGGGGCGTCTTCAGATTTGAGATCCCTGTAGCTAAGCTTATGCGTTTGACTCAGTTCCACGTAACCAAACATGCTGTTCGACACTATCCATCCGCTCCCATATGGTAAACCTGGGCTGCGGCTTTGTCAGCTTCCAGGTTTTTTTTTTCTTTCTTTTTGTCAGCCTTAAAAACAGACAAACACAGTGAGAGGTGGGCTAATTACCACAGGCCTTCCTGTAATTACTCTTCCAGAGCAGCAGTCAGGTTGGGTACAGACAGATCTGCTGTCTCTCTTACATGCTTATCTGCTGCTCACCAGACAGCTCACAAGTTCTATGTGGATTTGAGGTTCAGCTCGTCCAATGAGTTGAGTGTCAGTAGTTGTCAAACATGGTTATGGTGACGTTCCGGTCTTTACATTCTTGCGTGCCAGTGATTGGCCATGGTTTTCATAGCAAGAATTCAGCAAAGAAATACTTCACTTAGTTAAAAAAAGTCCAAGTTAATGTGTCTCTCTCCCTTCGCAACTTCTTCAGAAAATGCTTTTAGAGTTGCGTTAGGGAGAAAGTAATGTGAGAATGTCCTGAAAATGTGTCCTTTGTAAAGGTTACGGGCGGTGCTTTGAACAATAACTGTCAGCGTTGGGTTGAAGAAGTTATTTGAGTCGTTAAGCTGCAGATGGCATAGCCATTTATCGGCTGATAGTAATGAAGGATGTTTGGAGTTATTTGTATCTGCATGTAAACTGTTTTGTTAAAAGTAGGTGAGTTTTGCTAGCCTGATACATTTATGTATCCCACAGGGAGCGTTGGCCCACTAAGATGCCACAGTTGCTCTACATAATTATAATGGGAAGGTCCTTGTAAACTCATTAATATTTCTGTGAGTTTATAATGTGTATAATGTGTATTGCATGTGTTTTAAAGGGGTAGTACAAGAGATAGTTCCCAAAAAAAAAAAAAAAAGCTCCAAATATGCCTCCAAATATCTGTATAAAAATATAAATATAAATAAAGTAGTAAAAAGTACTCCAGGTTGTTCTTCACACACTGTTATCTTATGATTTCAGAAGTCTAGAGAACAATTCAGACTTGTTCTCCAAGTCTTCTGAAACCAATAGATAGCTTTGCGTGAAGAACAGACCTGCAATTTAAGTTGTTATTCAATTATAATCTTCCCTACTGGTGAGCTGTTACTGAAGAACTGCTGCAACCAGATTAATAAGTCATCATTGTGTTTGATTCTTGAAGGAATAAATTTGAGTCATGAAAAAATCAGTGTGATTCCCAAAATAATCTTTCTGTCAAGTTTGTGTACCATAACAGCTGGTTCATTGAAGAATCAACACAGTTTGTCAGTGAATCATTCTGTCCAATTTGTGAACCGATTTATTGAAGAATCAGTGAAATTTCTGAAATAAATAGTCTGTCCAATTTGTGAACATTACAACTAATTTGTGAAACAAATAATTTTGTCTATTTGTGTAATGGTTCAAAATAATGATTCATTCCCTTTTTCTCTTCCCTGCCTCAGTGATCAGGTTCTCAGCAAACAGCTCACTGAAAGTGAAAATGATCAGTGAATAAGTGCATATATTTTGTTCTATTTCTTGCACAAAGCTATTGTGTGGCTTCAGGAGATTTGGAATGTATGAGCTACTTTTATGTTGCTTTTTTTGGTGTGTTTGTGTCTGTGTGTATTTTAGAATTCAACAGATGTGGTCATGATGAATTATATTTGTATGGAGAAGAGTTCTGTAAAATGTTGTAATACAAGGATTTCCTAATTTCAGTTGTTCTGTTCGTATATTCTTGGGACCTTACTGTGTTCCTGTGGCTCAGTGGTAGAGCATTGCATTAGCAGCGCAAAAGGTTGTGGGTTCAATTCCCAGGGAACACATGTTAGGTAAAAAATGTTCGCCTGAATGCATTGTAAGTCGCTTTGGATAGAAGTGTCTGCTAAAATGCATAAATGTAAATGTATAACTTTATTTAAAGCTAGACATACCTAGTCTTGTGTCAGGCACAGGTTACATTCCTCTGATTAAAATAACACTTCAGCCGCTCCCAACAAGGACAGTATGCTCTCTCTTTCTCTCACTCTCTCCATTTATTTCTCCTGAAAGCTAGTTGTCCATGCCATAGGCCAATGTACAGTCTAAGCCTTTGAGCACATGCTTTATGCAATACATCAGTTTGTTGTGCAGAGAGGTTTTCTGGGGGATTATTGTGGTCTAAAGTAAGTTGCCCTTTCATTAACCTTGGCTGGCAAATTCTAGCTTTAATACAATACAAATGCGTAATCTGGCCCGCACAAACACAGCTGAGCCACTGTATTACTGTCTGATATTGCTTTGGGTTCCCTCTCAGCATTTCACTAATTAAGCCTCGAGCTCAACCTCAAGTCCTGCTGTACTCTATCGTCATTTTAAATTTATTTTGATTGATTTGTGTCAGCCTTAACTATGCTCTCTGCTAGATCAATAAATAAAGATCAATACTGTAATGTTTTCATCAGAACCGTTATTAAAAAATAGATTGGCTATAAAGAGAACTGAATCACTGATAGAACTGATGCTTGCAATGCATGCCAACTTTAAATTTAATTGAACTACGTCAAAGTCTTTGAGATTAGTTAAGGGAACGCTTGTAGGGAGAGCAGAAGGTGTAAGATCGGTAGGTATTTACTCCAAAAAAAAAAAAAAAAAAAAAAAGAAAGAAACATCTTGGTTGGCTCTGAGCAATGACGCTGACCGTTGAGAATCACATCGTGTCCTAACCAGCAGCATACTGATGACTGCGCTCACAGAACTCACATTATAATTACCGACTCGCCAGTAGCATTCATGTGGTCATATGTAATATGATGACACGCTGTAAATTGCAGTCCAGCTGAATGGAGTTGACCAGCTGTAAAATGTTAAAACAGTAAAACACAGCATGAAAGCCGGACTTGTGACTTTGCCAGTAAAAATGATGGCTTGTGGTCTGGAGTCGTGCGTACGCGTGTGCGTAATTCGAATCCATTGGCTGGTGTGTATGACTAAAAATATTTCCACAAAGTCTAATCAGGCTGAGAGATCCCTTTTAATAAGAGCTGTTCAAGTACGTCATAAGTCCATCGATGTTATTGTACTCTGTTTTAGCCACTCGGTTTAAGCCACATGTCTGCAGAACACCTCCTCTCCTAACAACCACCAAGGAACCCCCCCCTACTCACTAACGAAGGTAGGTTGGCAGCCAGCACTGACCCTTCATGATTCTCGCTCTAGCCAGCTGGGTGTCAGGCAGAGGGGGACAGCTGGGGCTCCGGCCCAGCCAGGGCCCGCAGGGATCTCCAGGTTAGCACAACAGAGGCCTCGGTCCTGTGCCTTCCTTTAATAGCCCCAGTTTGACCCCGCCTCGCCACACACACTGCTTCCATCACTGGCATATGATTAATGGCCTAGTTTTGCTCTGGCTGGCTTACCATATGACATCCATACACACACACATACGCACATACACTTATGCACACAGAACCACTGAACAATTTTCAGCTTGTTCTGTTTTTCTGTGTCTGTAGAATAATGAAGCTTTTTCCATTTTGGATGACACTGCTACTTGGTATAGGGGCCATTGACATGACATTATTGTCCTTTTTATTCATTTATTTAAAAATGCATTAAATGCAGTTCATATGTACAAATAATAATTCTGTACATTTTACCATAAATTATATTTTTTAAACTTTTTTTTACATTTTATTTTCTTTTGTTTTTTTCATGACAAATTATTGTGAGGTCAAGTAATGCATTTAATGGAAGAGAGATGTGGATTGATCCAATTTAAAGAGACTTGATTTCCCTAAAGAGTGGGTGACTGGGCGTCCATGTTCACTGGTCGATAAACAAATAGCATCTGCGTGTGTGTGAGCTTGCGGTGGCTACACAAGCTCATAAGTCCAATGACCATAATGAACTTGGTTAAACCCAAGCCACCTCATCAAACCTGGACAGCCCCAAGCCTGGCCCGCCACAGGATTAACATGCTATTAAAGTTATTTGGTGCATCAGGAGAGAACATTCAGTGCTCGTGTCCTAACTGACACCCGCTTGTTCTGCTAAAAGAATTAAAAACAAAAAAATGCTTAATATTTTTTTGGAACATGTGATACTTTTTTTCAGGATTTGATGAATAAAAAATTAAAAAGAACAGCATTTATTCAAAATATAAATAGTTTGTAACAAAATACACTATCGTTCAAAAGTTTGGGATCAGTTTTTTTTGTTTTAAATTGATATAAAGTGATATTAAAGACTTATATTGTTAGAGAAGAATTCTATCTTAAACGTTTATGCTTATTCATCAAACAATCCTAAAGAAAGTATCACAGGTTCCAAAAAAAAAAAAAGTATAATAATAATAATATTACAATATTACTGTTTACGTATGTGTGTGTGTGTGTGTGTGTGTGTGTGTGTGTGTGTGTGTGTGTGTGTGTGTGTGTGTGTGTGTGTGAGAGAGAGAGAGATCAACTAATATATATGATAGAAGCAGTTTTGTGAAATCCTTCAAAGATGTTTCTAACCCCAAATATGTACTGTATTTTTCTTCTCCATCTCTGTGGGGTTTATGTTTAACTACTTTGGAACCATAGTGGATCCACTTACACAAAGTCATGGTTTATTTGTGCACAGATTCCCGTGTTGCATCCATGTGCAGGTTGTCCTCTGGAATCTCTTGCTGACCTTATTCCCAGCAATCTGGACGGAGCGCAGTGCACCCGCTATGCTTGTTCTTTATAATACTCAAAATCATGGATATTTCATGTTGCGGGAAAGGGGCATTACATCCTCTTTCTTTGCTAACTTTCTCTCTCTGTGCTATAAGGCCTTTACCCAGAGAGATTTATTTCATCCCTGATACCCAGAGTAGAAACAACATAAGATTGGAGGTCAGAATACCACTGCTGTTTTGCTTACGATCAAGAGAAGAGGAAAGAGGCCTTGTCTGCAGGGTTAGGTGCTGTTTAGGTTGATTGTCTCTCCCTGAGGTGGTGTGATCAACCGTATGTCCACTCGGCCAGAGCCTGGCCCTGCATTTAGCTCCAGTTACACTGAAGGGGTTAAACTGGCGATAGCGTTTGGAGACACAACTGGACAGCTTTAGTGCATTTTGTTGTAATTGTGTCCCAGTTGTCTTGTCTGAAATCAATTCAAGTTGGGAGCTGGCTAGCACAGGGAGGTCAAGGATTCTGCAGCCTAAATATTTTATCTGTACTACACGTCTGGAGCTTTTAAAGATGCGCGTTGGCCTGTTTTCCCTATTTCTCTGACACACAGATGCTGTTGGCTCAGCCTTTCCGCCCAGGTCAGGGCCAGTTCTTCATTTTTATTTTCTATAAATCAATTATTAAGGGTACTGTGTATCTGGTGGAGGCTGAAGGGAGTAGTGTGGAGAAAGCCAGGCCTCACTGAAGTCCAGTTTTGTTTATTTAATTCTTCACTTCTCAGCCTAGATAACTCTGTTAACCCTAGGAAAAGTTCTTAATGTATAAGTGGCTGTCAGAATGATGTGTTATTATATTATGTGTTAAATATTTAGTTTTTAAGAATGCGCTAATAAAATGAAGACACACATACATACTTATATGTAAGATAATATATAAATTATTATTCTTTTTATTTATTTATTTATTTATTTATTTATTTATTTATTTATTTATTGAGGTTGGATTTCTTGATTTACAGCCTGTGAAATGAAAAAATAAAACAAAACAAAATAAAATAAAATGAAGCTACTTATCCTTTTATTCACATTGGACCCACAAAGATGTACATAATGGAACTGTGCATAAACCAACTTTTGACACAGTTGTAAGAGTGACTGACATGCATAATTGTTATGTTTATTTATTTATTGTTAGCTCATTTTTTGTGTATTTATTCAAAAATTAGTTTGATGTTTTGGAATTAAATATTTCTTTGTTTTCTTTTTTAAAATATGAAATAAAAAGTTATTATTCATAACAATAAATTATTTTGAGTAAATTTGATTAACAAAATGAATATATAAAAATGAACTGATTTCCATGTTATCTGTAGTGTTAATGCACTTCACCTATTTGTAGAGAATATAGATTTCAAAACAACTCATTTGTAATGTACATTTGGGCCAATTACCACCCAAAGTTAGACATTAAATCAAAGTGTTACAACTATTCCTAGTCTCCTCCACTTCCTGTCCTTTACAGTCTAGATGAAAGCACTCTGAATACCTGAGCACATTTGTGTTGTTGTGTAGCATGCTGATTACAAAAAAAACAGTCAAATAACACTTGAGCCCCAAAGGGTTAACCGTTCCACAGACACTTCCAATGAGACTCTTCAGAGAGTAGAGTTAGGTGATTTAACCAAACAAATACAATACCAGAGAGTCCGTTGCAGCTCATGCTAAACTCAGTGTATGTAATACATAACCATCATAAAACATTTATCAGCCCCTCCTTTCATTAGCCCAAACATGAAGAGACCCACCATAGTGGCAAAACAATTGTGTAGCACTGTCCTCAACTCCTTACTCTCCACTCACCTGCCTGTAATTACTCTCAGTGAATAAATAACATTGACGGGCATCGCTACTTCACGCTATGCCGTGCCAAAAACATGCTTTTCAATCGCACACATCTGTGGAGTTGACCGTACTACCATATAAGTGAAACTGTTCAAGATGATTTGTTTTCATCCATGTAAAGGCACAAATTTGATTTTCTCCGCTCCCAAAACAGACAGACATTGGGTCTGATTTGTTTTTGGTGGAATAAATGAGAAATGTTCTCAGCAAAGCACAAACCACGCTGTCGGGGGTGAGCCATATAACCAAGGGAGACTTGCAGTCCGGCCAGCACCACCTTTATGTACTTTACTCACACAGTCCAGAGGAGGTGCGGTTGGCAATCGATGGGCCCGGGCTTCAGTGTGATCAGAGCGGATGAGAGATGAGGACGTTTCCCTGCTTTGGTGACAGCTGCAGGCGTCAGGGTCGATTTGGCGACCGGCGGATTGAGAGGTGTTATATCTGAGGAGCATGAGGTTCCACTCCAATGAGCAATCTGCTTTATCAAAAGGCCTTTTTCTCAATCAATACAGCTTTTATCAGGGGAGCCCAGTGCTGTGCTGCCCGCACTGTATCGGCTCTCCCACTGGGCAGATGCCACGTGCGGGACAGGCTAATGCCTGCTCAGCTGGAGTCAGTCTGGTCAGCGGCTCTTTTGACCTGAGAGAGTTTAGTTCAGACACACAGGCATGCTTGCTCTATATGAGATCATCACAATATATTCAGGAACAGTCTACTTTTTTTTTTCATGTATGTATTAAATGGAAATATAGAGAACAGTTTATGCCATTTATTAACACACCTACTGTACATATTATTCTATTATAAACATTTTCGAGAATTTGTGAAGAGCTTTTTCTCTCTCTCCTTTTTCGCACAGACTTGGTCAATATGACTGACTTTGTAAATAAAGTAAATAAATGTAAAACAAACAAACAAATAAATAAATAAACAATTAAATAATTAAATGTTACTGGTTTGCGACATTAATTATTTATTTACTTATTTATTTTATTAATTGCACCTTTGGTAACACCTTACAGCGAGATTTTATATATTGAACCAGTTCACTTATGACAGAAATATGGAAATAATCATAAACAATACTTTTACAAGATTTATTAAACTTTGTTAATGTTTCTACATATACTAATACAGTTGTATCATTTCATTTTACATAAATTAACATTATGAGCAAACATATATTAACAATGAACACTAGTATATTATAAATAACATTTATTAATCATTCTTTTTTTTTTTCATGAAACATAATGCATTATTGTTAGCAAATATAACCTTATGAAGCTTTTAACCATTATAAAATACACATTTTCACTGTTCCTGCCATTTACAAATATGATTATTCATTTTAAATTGCCCAATGGCACAGTAAAGTGTCCACTGGATGTGAATTTTGGATGTCGTTCAGTACATACTATCAGACATACTACTTGTTTGACTGACTTTTCGCATTCTGCTTAGTTGGGAAGTAGGCATATTTGAATGTGTGGTCTGTATTCTGGAATCCATGTATTTTATACCAGCTTATCTGGTGTTTTAGGAGAGCCCATTGCAGGGAATCAAGGTGAGGATGCGGTGATGGCACGTTAATGAAGTGGCGTGGTGTGGTGGTGATGAGCAGATCAAGAGGAGGACGGCTGTGCGGGAATTACTGCCTTAGTCCTCCAGCACAAGGAGAACAGTGAATTAATCTCCAGTCGCGCCCATTCAATGAGTCCCCAGAGCTTGCTTAATTAACCTAATAAAAACACTAATAGAACCATTTCCAAAGGTAAATTTAATTTACTTGTCAGCGTTGTACATCAATAGGGATAAGGACGGGTGGGCACTTGTGTCTCAGCGAGTGTCCACGCCGGCCCCTAATAAATACCAACTCGTTTACATCCACATCCCATTATGCCTGCTGTCAGTGGCCACAGTTAAATTATGATGAAAAGAGGGGCCGAGAGCAGAATTAAAATGACCAAAGGTTAACACAATATTTGTCTAAGAAGATGATAAGATTTGTTTCTCTATCTCTCTGCCACTCCTTCACCCCCTGATGATGTGATTGCTTACCTCAGCCATAAACGGTGTCAACTCGTAAAACAAATTTCATTAAAACAGATAGCTGTATATTTTTCACCAAATGGAGTTTAAGTGAACACAGTTCATATGAAAGAATCATAAATAGAATAAAATAAATAAAATAAAAAACTTACTGACGTGTGCTTTGTGGCTATGTACTACCGATGTACTACCAAGAGCCATTAAGCCCATCTCATTACTGCCCTCCCAATGACTGTGTAATGACCTGCAATCATTTGTAAGTGAATAACTATTAAAAGCCCTGGCAGCTGGGAGAGTGCTTTTAAAGTCAAATTAAAACACATGGGAGGTAGCCTCTTCCCTGCATAATATGTATCTATAGATGCATAACAGGCTCCCCTTCTGTTTTTCACGACCAAGGATATTTCATCTCCAAAGAGACAGAGAGATAAAGAGGGACTGGAATTAACGAGGGGTCTCATCGACATGCTCTTGTTTTAGGTGATTTTATTGAATATTATAGTCTTTGGTGTGATTGTGGCCTCCAATGATGGGCCTTTGCATTTGTGTGTATGTGTTTGTAAGCCCTATAGGATGTGCGTAGACAGCTGTGGTCCTCACTAGCGCATTGTTCTGTTGTGCCATGCGTGAAGGTGACCAATCAGAGACTTTTATTTTTCTAACTTGATTTGTGAATAGATAATTACTTCTGCAAAACTAACTCAAGAGACTTTTATAAACTGTGGATGGCTTTTAGCTTTCACAACAAGGGCGGCAAGGTTAAAGCCTGCAGGTTTAAGATTCTGTGTTGAACAGAGACAAAAACATTTCTGAGAGGAGGTATTGATCAGTAGTCATGTGGTATACAATACATGTTTTTTCAAATCTAATCACAGATGATGAAGACCAACACATTTCTGTTTGAAAGTATGGGTTACTCACACTAAAAGAACAACCTTAAACTATGTACTTAACCTCTTTTACAGACTTCTGGAAGCCACTTGTGTTCAAAAATATGCCCCTGATAGGTGAAGGCCTGCCTCATGTGAAACAATTTTTTTTTAAAAAAATTTTTAATATTATTTCAAAGGAAGTGACACATCATCCTCTGCTAATTTTAAAAATAAATAAATAAATAAATAAAAACTTAGCCTTGTCTAATTTCTTTTAACTAACTAATGTTTTATCTCTCCTGTTTCTGTTTGATTATGTAATTTATAATAAATGCCTTTATATTTTTTATATATTTGATATTATATAGTTATTATTATTATCATCAACATCCACAACAACAATAGTAATATTAATTATAATAAACTATAGTTATGATATATATATAAAATCAAAATCTATTTTTTCCTATTTAATTTTTATTAAAATAAATGACCTATGAAGACATAAAACATTGTAAAATATAACCTTGATAATGTGATTGTTTAGCTTACCTCAGGCATGATTTGTCTGGTACTGGTAAATCTACTCTAGCTTTAATAATAAACAAAACTCAATAGTTTTACTTTTTCCCCCACGTCAGTTTAACCAAGTCAAAGAAAATCATGTTACTACATGTTTCTGAACTCCAGTGTGTGGACTGACTGTAAAATGCTGGCTGTGGTCATTTGCTTTAGGGTATGAGGTGAGTGATAAGTTGTTTTGAAGCTCGGAGATGTTGTAATCATCTCCCACCACAAGGTGGACAACTGTGTGTGTGTGTGTGTGTGTGTGTGTTTATTTACTGTATATACTGTATATATATAATGGACAAGGTTGAGAGGTTTTGATGAAGAGGCTATGAAAGTGTCTTATGTTTTATAGACTTCATATTAAGTAATATCAGGGTTTAACACTTTAAATTGACCTATATTGCAAAATTTGACCCTTTTAAAAAAATTGCAAAGCATTCAAAACAATAAGACATAAAGCAGCAACACTCTTTCTTAACTTTAAATTTCACCTCATTTCCCAGTCTGATCAAGATTTCTCTTTGAGGACTTGATATGCTCCTGTATCTGAACAGCACCACAGAGGACGGAAAGACAGGAAAGAGTGAGAAGAGAATGCATGTGGAGGAAAGAGAATGCTCTGTTTTTTTTTACTGTCACTGGGGGCTACATGCTTTTTATGTGTCCCAGCAGAGAAGAGGAATGTAAAGGAGTAGAGAGGAAGAGAGAAAGATAGATAGAGGGATTTTCAGGAGGCGGATCTAAGGCTGTGTCTGCCACCGCCACCTTAAGCCACCCTCCTCCTGTTGGTTTTAATTCACTTCCACAGGAAATCTAGATCTGCTTCCCTACTACACAGAGCTAGCTTGTCTGTTTCTTTCTATTCTGTCGAAATCAGTTCTCCAGGGACGTGTGTTTTTGTGTGTATGTTTGTGTCGGTCAAGTTTTGCCTGCATTGTGGAAACCCCACAAAGATGGTGAACCCTTCAATCACCTACATTGTCGGGGGCAATCAATGTTCTCCTGAGGAGATAGTTTAATAAATATGCATAAATACTGTATTCCATACTGAAAAAAAAGACAAATATTTGTTGAAGGGGTTTGGGGTGCATTGTTTATTAACAGTTATATAGGGGTAGTGCTTGTATTTTATTTTTGCGTAATTTATTTTTGCATTTAGAAATGTAATGCTTTGAATTCTTATTCAGTGTGATGTTTCATATAATAATAATAATAAGAAGAAGAAGAAGAAGAAGAATCATCATTTGTTTGAAGGGTTAGGGTGCATTTATTATCACCATTTAAATATATGGGTGGTACTTTTATTTTATTTTATTTTATTTTATTATTTTATATTTTATTTGATTTTAATTAAATATTTTAATTTGATTTAATTTTTGCAGTCAGAAATTTTACTCTTAGAAACCTTATTCAGTGTGATGTTGCATATGCAATAATAATAATGATAATAACAATATTGGTTTGTTTGAGATGTTTACGGGTGTATTGATTATCACTATGAAAATGTATGGGTGGCACACTCTAATAATAATAATAATAATAATAATAATAATAATAATAATAATAATGATAATGATAATAATAATAATAATAATAATAATAATTATTATTATTATTATTATTGATTTTCTGATGTATCGCTAGTGTGTGAATGTAATGGAAATTCTTATTAGCCATTAACTATGCTACATGTGTGCGATATTATACCTTTTTCATGGAGTTTCAGACTCTATTCCTATATCTCTCTGTTGTTGCCATATATACATAGCAATGACCTGGTGCTCACTATGCAGACACCATGCTGTGAATTCCATCTAACCAGAGAAACAAGAGGAAATTATGCAAATGAAAATGCACTCTCTATTCTAGAAAGGTTGTAATGTTTGTGTGTGTGTGGTTGTATTTGTGTGCTTATATGTTAGAGTTGTTCAGGGAGTAAAATAATGCAAAGAGAGTGAATCTACCAGGGGTGTATTTCAAAAGCATTCTCATTCAACATGGATAGTGTGCACAAGAAATAAGCATATTTATTTCCTGGCATGACCATTTCCAAAGCAACAGTCACATTTGTAATCTCTGCATAATTCACAACTTCCCCATTATTAAAGTGACAGCAGCTGATGGAGCTGATTGGCTGGAATTTAAAGGTGAAGTGTGTAATTTCTGCACCATTAGCATTACTAAACAGGATTGCAAAATTTGTATTTTTTTTTTCTCTCCCAGCAAGGACACATTAAATTGATCAAAAGTGACAGATTTTTTATTATATTTTTCATTATTACGTTCTATTTCAAATGATTTTAAAATTCACATTCATCAAAGAATCCTAAAAAAAGCAACAGTTTCCACAAAAAAAAAAAAAAAAAAAAAAAAAAAAAAAAAAAACATTAAGACAACTGTTTCAACATTAATAATGAGGAGTCCACAGCAAATCAGCATAACAGAGTGATTTCTGAAGGATCATGTGACACTGAAGACTGGAGTAATGACTGATGAAAAGTTTTGCCATCACAGGAATGAATTACATTTTGAAATGTACATTTAAATATATATATATATATATATATATATATATATATATATATATATATATATATATATATATATATATATATATATATTCTCACAACCCCAAACTTTTGAACAGTAGTGTACGTTATATTAGTATACAGTGTGTTTTTATGTATGATTTTATGCAGCATCCAGAAAACCACACATTTTAAAGACTTCATATTTCATACTTCATATTTCATAGGAAGTTTCATTTCAGCACCTCAGCACAAACTCCACCCTCATTGATTCAGCGAAGCAGGATAGAGGTTTTCTCTTGGGTGGGGGATGTGAGTGTTTATAGGCAGGAGGATGTAGTCCTCAGTGTTACTGCCTAATAAAAAAGCTTGCATGCTGTGTGATTAAATAACAGGGATGGCAGTAAAGAGAAAAGACATAATGATGGTTACATGCAGGTCAGTTACAATTTAATTGTCATTGCACTTCATTGCGAATGTATCAATTCGCTGCTGCTTAGCTGAGCAGAAAACAATGCTTTAGCACATAGAGGGAGTCCTGCTGACTGCCTGTCAGTTTCTCCAGTCTCATGCTCGTTTTGTTTGTCTTCTCCCTTAAGAAAACAAGAATTGTTTCTGTACTGTAGAAGTAGTAAGCTAAATCCAATGGTCACTTTGTTTGTCACACCACCTTGTTTAATCCTACTTTTTATAATAACTTGAAATAATCTGTGCTGTGTGCCCTAGATAGATTTGAATTGTATAAATAATTTACTTCTCTGATTGGGGCTTTTGGAATAACAGTGCAATGTTTTTGCTCTGATTCGGTTGACACTTAACAGAATTTTTTTTCTTTTTTTCTTCTGTTGACATATTTTGTTTTTATGGCTGTAAATTGCATCAGGTTGCATCAGGGTAAGCCATACTAAGAGCCATGCTGATTTATTTTTGGGTCTGTCCAAATCCTTTTATGAGTGGGTCTCTCAATGGCACAATCCACACTAGCTCCAAAAAACATAATACACTAGTCGAGTCTGCACACTCCAAACGGTCTCCCCGCTGAGCTAGTTTTAAGTCCATAAGTCTTAGTCAAATGTCAGGACATGACTTATGCATTTTTAAAAAGGGAGCCATTCAAGACAATTAAAGTGCGGGACTAGTGGGCTTGTTAGGGCTCCCTCTGTCTGTCCGGTTCCTCTGAAGTCTGTTCGGACCGCTTGTGTTTACGTTTCTCAGCTCTTCGCCTGTGACAATCCACATATGGTCATTTATCAAAGATCTGTGCTTCACAAGAAACTGTTTCTGTGAAGCTGTCAGTTCAAATAGAGCCAGTGATAACTCTGTAGACTTTATTGTACAAACTTGTCAGAATTCCCATCAGACTCAGAATCGCAGCCAGCCATGTAGTACCCTCTTCCGTCTCTAGCCCAATGATTTGAGTTCAGATGAAAACCCAAACCATCCCAATAAAGTTTTGGCAAGGATGGGTCAGTTTAATTGGCAGGCAATTGACACGCCAATAGACTGTCATCCTGGGGGTCAAGAGTAATTTATTGAGATGCTAACTGCCTTTTTTTTTTTTTTTGGCCACCGTTCGATATTGAAATTCCCATCCAGACTGTATTACATGAGAAATGATGACTTAATCCCCTGTTAATTAGAATAACAATTCCAGCAGCTGAGGCTTAAGTGTTAATGCGAGGGCTGTGGGCCACACAGGAGAGGCTGGCCGGCTGGATCTGTGGCCCCAGAGCGTGAAGCTTGGCCTGGGTTCAGAGATCCAGGCAGTGGGGGCAACTCTCCACACCTACAGCGGATGAGTGGTGGAAAGCTGTTAAATTCACTACTGATGACTCTCTCGTCAGCTAATAAGCTCATGTTTATTGGCAGGCTCTGTCCATCAGTGGCCTATTTTCAGCAGCAAATGGAAATGGGTATTAGAAATACAGAATCCTCATATGGTACTGCAATATTTTTAATAAGCTCATTTTCCATCTTCACAGAAATTGATTACAGGTTTTTCTTTTTTTTTTGGAAAGAATAGATAGCACAACTTGAACTTTGACCTCACAAAAAAGAAAAAAATAAAAAAAGAAGAAGAAGAAGAAGGAAGAACAGAGGAAAAACACATAATTCTGACTGACAATGAGGCTGACTGGTCAAACAAGCTTTTATTTTATGTTATGTAATATAGTAAAAGCTGTATAAAACAGCTGACCTAACAATATATTCACAATACATAATGGCTTCTCAAACCATATTGCATGGATAATGATGGAATTTCTATTTATTTATTTATTAAAAAAAAAAAAAAAGCTATGGGTTCATTTTTGCCATTTACTGTTCAGCAGAACAAATTTTCTGTTGCTCAATAGAATAATTTTTTTTAAACAATAAATTTGATGTACACACCAAGATATAGTGCATTAAAGTTGTTTGTTTCAAAAATATTTAATTATTTTTGCACTTTGTAATATAGCCTACCTTTATAAATACTGAAAAAAAAAAAAAAGATTTATAATAGTGGCTCTAGTAGTGTACTAGTAGTGGTAAGGCATTTGTAATGAACTGAAATGCTATTAAAATATTCTTGAAGCACATTAAAGTGAAGCTTGAAATACGTTTTAACTGTAGTTCAAGAAGTGTAAAAGTGTATTTTAAATTAAATGTCAAGAGGTACAATTATATTGCACTAAAGGCAGGTGAAGTGGTTCCATTTTAACATAATGAAATATATTAAAATATATTACAGTTAGCTTAAAATTGATCTTAAGGATATCTTGAAGAACACAACATACTTAAAGTTGTCCCAAAATAACACATTTAAAATGCGCTTAGTATAGTACAGTACAGTATAGTAAATAAATTGCATAAATAAAAGCACAACTTAAGTGTATTTCTTTTCACCTTGGAAATAAATAACAAAACGGAATAAAATGTGGTGTTCTTTTGCGGTTATTTGCTGCCAGCTTCACCTTTGGCCAGAGTGCAGTAGTGACACCAGAAGTGGCAGTGCCAGGTTTGCCCTGTTCTGTTTCTATCCCAGTATTAATGTAGCAGTCCCTCTACTTTTTAAGAAAGACCACATTACCAGCCTCATTGATTGTGCTTCCTGCATCAACAACCAAAGCTTCTTCTACCACACCAGTAGAGAGAGAGAGAGAGAGAGAGAGAGAGAGAGAGAGAGAGAGAGAGAGAGGGGCGGGGGCTTAGCCCAATGCATCTGTGTGTCCTGCATTATGGTTAGGGAGGTAAGCAGTACGGAGGAGGTTTATGGAGCTGTAATTGGTAGTTAGTGTGATATTTGTAAGACAAATAGAGCTATATGTGCTATTCCTCCTCTCTCTCCTCTCTAGTCTTTACAGCCACCAAAGGGCCTCATTATAGCCCACAGCAGCCAAGGCCTCACTGCACCGCACACACACGAAGGGCAGGAAGTTGTGTGTGACAGTGTGGCTGCCAGGACTGATAGATGATACAGTAAGTGTGGTATTCATTGAGAGAGGGCCCTGACGGTCGGGGGAATGAAAGAGCTCTTCATTACAGCGCACCAGGTGGACGTTTTACACTCATGCTGTGCGCGACGGGACTGCCTGAGTTTACTGTGGTCACTCATGCATATTCAGGGTTCAGAAATAACTTTTCTGTGAGACCTGCCAATGGTGAGCAAATCGGCGAAATAAGTGGAAGAGAAACAACCATCTAGCGCTGTGTTGTTATTGGCAACTAAAACGATTAAATAAAATTAAAACAAACTAAAATAAAAATGTGTGTGTGTGTGTGTGTGTGTGTATAATATGTGTGTATATATATATATATATATATATATATATATATATATATATATATATATATATATATATATATATATATATATATATATATATGTATAAAATATATTCAAATTATTAATAATGTTTTAATAATATATAAATAAAACTAAAATAACACTGACCTAATGTTGATGTGTAGTAAACTGCCGTTCCTACCACTTGATAAATATTCAGTGTTTGTTCTATTGAAATGAACTGCAAGGAAGTGCAGTTAGCAGTGAAAACTCACTTTCTTTCATCCTCTCTGAGCCAGCTGCTGTTTATTCGTGAACGTGTGCTTGTGTGTGCGTCTGTCCCCTCCTTTAAAGGAAGTGGAATGGGCCGCAGGGTAGATTACAGCTGAAATCACGCCTTGTTCTCTCGCTGTCAGCTACCAAGTGTGAACACACTTCAACTCTGAGAAATAAGAAGAGAATTAGAGAACCAAAGCATCTGAAACTAATATGTATATATATATATATATATATATATATATATATATATATATATATATATATATATATATATATATATACACACACACACATATATGTAAACACAAGCCTCTGTTCTGTAGTAAAATTAATTGTGACACTGTAAAACAGTAAACAATCTGAGAGGAGTAAATAAGGTGTTTTTTCTTTCTTTTTTTTTTTCATTAAAAACAGCCTCAGTGCTCAGTCTCTTCGCCGTCATGCCAGCATTCCGTAGTCGTATTCCTGGATGCACAAACAGTGTGTAATTATCCCAGCCTCCCTGCTGTTCTTTCTCTTTCTTTCTCTCTCTCTCCCTCACCCAGTCTCTACATATCCCACACTGGAGAGACCGAGACCCAAGATGATTCTTTCTCTCTCGCTGTCGCTGTCACACAAGAGGAAAAGAGCTCCTCTCTTCATTACAGAAGGACCTGATCCAACTTGAAAGATGCAGCCATTATTCTTGACTGTCTGGACTCCCCCCTCTCTTCCCTGTCACAGGCTTATTGTTTGGCCTCCTGGGGTTGCATTTTAAACCTGCACTGTCGCTCTGGCCCACAGAACGAGGGCTTCATCGACTACTCATAATGTCTGCATGCTGTTAGAGGAAATTCTGGAATAAGAAAAAACTGCAAATAGTTTTATGCAAAAATAATGGCATTTGCTTCATAATGCAGAAGGAGTGATGCATGTATGTGTTTATTGTGCAAAGGTGTGATACAAAGGACCGTTATGCCAAATGCACATAATAATAACAACAAAATGATAACATTTACACAGTACTAATGCTTTGTCGAAAGCCAGTTCATGAATTGATATGAATAAATAAATAAATAAAAATGATTTATATTTATATGATATTTCTAATTACCTTGAAGATTACCTTACCTTAAAGTTACACATACACACACACACACACACACACACACACACACACACACACACACACACACAACACACACACACACACACACACACACACACACACACACACACACACACACACACACACACACACACACACACACACACACACACATATATATATATATATATAATGGTTTTATACTGTACAAACTGTATTTTCTATACCCCTCACAGAAAACTTTCTGCATCTCAAAAAAACTCACTCTGTATGATTTATAAGCTTCTGTATTTATATTCAGGTTTAAGTCCCCACCAGTGTAGAAAAATATGTACACACATGCGCACATTTATTTGTTCGTTTATTTATTTTACTTTAAACAGTGATAATACTTTTTGATTTGATTGTTAACAGCTGTCTGGTTACCACGTGATATATGATTGAAGGTTAAAATGTTTTATATATATATATATATATATATATATATATATATATATATATATATTATTATATATATATATTATATATATAATTATTATTATTATTATTATTATTATTATTATTATTATTATGGATGTCAGCTGTGGTCATTTTATGTGAGTAATAGTAAATATTAGTGCAGCCAAATGTGTACATGGTCACTGAAGTTGACTAGAGTAAACCTTTTAGATGTGTGTTTATTGGAACTATGAATGTGAAAACAAAAAAATAAAGTTGGTAGTAGTCACTACAAATTTTGGGTTTAGGATTTGTTGTTTGCAATAGGTATTTTAATTTCCATTTTGGGATAAAGAATGGATTTAAAGATGTAGTAAAAATTTAAATAAATAAAAATAATTCTTAGTAGTAAAAATAATAATAATAATAATAAAATAATATGAATTATGTGGATATTAATAAAAAATAAATATGAAACCTATTACTACGGCTATTATTGTTAATAATAATAATAGTAGTAGTATTTATAGAAGTATTGTTTTTGTTTGTTTTTACTTTAATTTCCATTATTATAATTACAATTTTAATTAGTTACATCCTTTTAATGTGCTAAAATGTTGGTGAATTTCCAATAACATGTTTTCCGACTGCAGTACCACCTTCATTACTCACCATTTAATTAATTAATTTATTCATTTATTTTCCACATTTTCCCCCCTTCAGGACAACAAGTGAGTGTTGCAGTTCATTTGAAATGATTGCCACTAGAATTGGTTTTGCAAGCCACTGAGAGAGTGATGGCCCTAGTCATTATGTCTCTGCCTGCTTAGCATGCTGGTAATTAGGGACGGAGAGAGAAAACGAGAGGAGAGGCTGCCACTCTGGTTCACAAGGGCGGACGAGATTTTATTAAGAGTCAGAGACAGATCACAACTGCTAAGTGACCCACCAAGGTCAGGATCAAGGGCAGGCTTTGTAATTAGTATGCGTTTCTAGGAGGAAGGCTACAGTGCCATTGTTCTGCCACAATCAAATTAGCCCCTCCCCTGTGGACCCTTTATCATGACCCCGGGGCCTGGACAGCTTCTTCTGACAGAATAGCAATGATACAAGAGAATATGTTCTCTGGCTCTGTAATGGGACCCACATCCAAATTTCAGATTAACACTTTAATTTATTAATTTGCAACTAGGGTATTAGACTACACTAGACCAGTATTACCCTTTTTGTATACTATATATCTCAGTATAAAGCCTCAAGTAGCCCTTCATTGATACCAAGCCACAAATGTTCCATTTATCTAATATTACACAATGTCCTAACTAGATGCAATGTGATAAAATTCTAGCAACAAGCAATTTTTCTGTTCACACAATATGTCACATATCTACAGGACTCAACAAATTTAGTCACAAATCACAGCCAATCAGAAGATAATATGGGAGGGCTCTCTCTGCAAGTGAACTTCTGTCTCACACTCACAATGAAATGGATAAGTGCATAATCAAATTATTAAAAATAAACAGTTTTAATATTATTCAAAACTTAGTGACTGATTCAATCTTTTTCATGGAATATTTTTTTTTTTTTCATTATTTATTCAGATCTGAGGTGAATTATCCATTGCCTCTTTCATTATGACTGTTCAAGTCATGCATAATGATATTCCAACTCAAATGAAACCATTTTAATATGCAAAACACAATGAGAACATGAGCTGCCAGCTGCAATTTTACAGAAAACATTCCAAAAATAGAATTACCTGTTGTTTATCGTGTATTTCTGTTGTGTCTGGTTAGAACAAAAATGGAAAATATACCTTTTATAGCATATTGCAGTATCGTACCTAGGACAGTTATAAAGGGTATATTTGTCAATATTATTATAAAAGTTACACAAAAGTTATCACAATAATTATTTCAAAAGTTACCTCAATATATTGTTTAATGTGAATGAGTTGGTAGGATTTTTTTTTTTTCTTTTTCTCAAAACTCTGGTGTACAAAATCATAATTTACTGAAATAAGTACAAATCTCAGGGCATGCTAAAACATCTCCAAGGTTATAAATATACCTCAGAGTCCAGAGGGTTAAAGTGACCAGCTAATAACAATCAGAACAGTTAGAGAAAGAGACTGACCAAGCAGCTCCCTCTCTATTAAATAAGATTCTTGAGTTTGTTTGTCAGCAGTTGAGTGGATAGTTGCAGATAAACTTTCCTGACAGACGTAAGAGCAAATGTATTTATAAATAAAACCCAGATGAGATGTTTAACAAAAGAACTCAAACTAATTTGCACTCTCTGTATGGTGGAATTTAAATACCACAGAAGCTTAATTATGAAATAACATCCACAAACGAATTTCTGTCATTTGGAAACATTTTAATGAGAAGTTATGACATACAGACACCAAAGACGAAAGTTTAATAAAGCAAAATTTTAATCCAAGTATCACCTGGAACCTGCTTAAGGACCCCCTGGGGTACATGTATGCCAGGTTGGGAATCACTTGACTAGACTGATTTTGTTTGTTCTTACTCTACACAATTTTTAGATTGTTTCTTTTCAATGGTTATCATGGCTTCTCTTTGGAACTGGTCATGGCCATTCTTATAGTTTTATAAAGGCCAGAAAGCTTGTATCTGAAACCATAACCTCTTAAAAATTAGAAAATAAAAAATATAAAACTGATTCATCATGCTGCTTCCTCATTAGCACCTGTGTTTTTAAAGTGGTTGTCTATATATTATATAAAAATATAAATAAAAAATAAAACGCTGAAATAAATATTAAGTTAACATAATCAGGTTTAACACAAAACCCTAGTGTACTTAACTGTTAAGAAATAAAGTTATTTCAGCAAAAAAAAGAAAAAAAAGAAAGAAAGCTGGCACAGAGAATTCTGGAAATGTCAATGTACAGTTTTTCATTGTAAATTATGATGATTTATTCTTTTTTTGCTTACAAAAACTACAGTATATTAGTTGTACACCATAAAGAGTAAGGAAACTTATGCTAGTCTGTTACTGTAAAAATTGCAAAGAGTCATTTTTTACAGTGAGTTTTACATAGGTAAGCATGCAGTGGTTAACCAAGAAACTTTAACCAGAAACCCATCAATTATTCCTCTACTTTATTGTCTTCTGTCTTTCTCTCCTTTTCACAGTAGACCACAATATGATATTTTGTTGGAAGCATCTCTGAACACACTTTCCACACCTTCCGTTTCACAAACTATCATACTTCCAGATTAATTAGATACATCTACTACAGTATGGCACAATCGACACAGCGAACGGCAGGGAGATGAACCCAAGATGCCGACAGCATTACTGCAGCTCTGATGGCAGATACCCATCTTCAGTCAGCCGCGTCCTTCCCTCACACACACACACACACACACACACACACACACACACACACACACACACACACACACACACCATAAATTAAAATGCTCTCTTCTCTCCCTCCAGCATCCTTCCCATTTATTCTCTCCCTTTCAGCCACTTGCGTTAGTCTGATTTAACAAGATAAGATTTGAGAGCTGATGTTGGCTGTTCTTAATGTACCATAGGGTCCACAATGGGAGCTGCACCCCAGCTTCTGAGAGAGGCATAAATCGCCTATTCATGGGAAGCGGGCAAAAAAAGAGAATTAGATATGCAGCATAACAATTTTACAGCCCTAGTTTCAGAAATTGAAATAGTGGAGTTTAATGAATCATACATTATAAACTGTCTATCGGAATCAGCTCTAATATACTGAGCAGGCTTGCATAACAAGAATAAGACTTTCTAAGAAGCGCTCCTAAGGCCAGCCTGACCTTGGTAATTGATTCGGAGCGCTACGCTCTTGTCAACCAGTCTAACCAGAAAGCTCCTGAGGAAAAATAATCTCCTATTGTACAAGTGTGATTTACTGTAGATCACTGCAGATAATTCAGCGTCAGTGACTGCAGATATGGGAGAATGTGAACTTGAAAGTAAAATCGTATAGAAAAGAGAGAATATTTGAGTTAAATTATTGATGTTAATGTTTAATATGCAGTTAAATTGGAGCTTTTGTTATGTTGTCAGTTTTGAGGGTTGATTCTGTGCTGAATGAAGAGTTGTTTAGGTTGAGATATAGATGACAATTGTACTGTACGTATGATGCATGATGTACTGTACGTAAGTTAAGTAACATAACATTTTTTTTTTTTTACACTATATATTGCTTTAATCTCATTTTTAAAATAGTTACTTTTAGTATGTTAATATGTGTCATTGCTAGTTTGTAGCTCATTAGACCAGATTCTTTTGAGTTGGTTTGGCATTTTTTTAATTTTAGTAGGTTTAATCAACTATTTTATTTATTCACTAGTATTTGAGTAAGAGGGATGTATGAAATTGAAATTCAGAATTGAATTTAAATTGAATTCAGAATTTTAATTAAATTTGATTTGAGATTGCAAATAGGATGCAGAATTGAAATTTATGGAAGTACAAAATAAAATAAATTGACATTCAAAAGAATTCTTAAAACTGTACATTTTAAGCAAAATTTGTAAAAAAAAAAAAAATTAATTAATTGTTCAAATCATGAAAGTATATAGAAATTACATTGTATTTAGTTAATTGTTTTCATCATAAGTAAATTATATTTTGTGGACCACTGTAAAACACTTCCTTTCCTGGATTTCTTTATTAGTTGTGCAATTCAGCAAACTCTACTTCCTGTCCCTCCAATTAAATTTTCTGGGGTGAGAATTAAGAAAGCCATTTTGTCAATTCTAATGTCGATTATAGTCATGGTATAACTAGTATAGTTATGGGTTAGTTTGCACAAATATGTTGATATGCATTGCAATAGTATAGTTATGGGTTAGTTAAATGTTTAAAGGAACAGTTCACCAAAATAAGCATTCTTTCAAAGACTTTAGTCTATGTAAAATTAAATATGTTAGGCAGACTGTCAGCCTCAGTCATTATTCATATGCATTGCAATCCAATGAAAGTAAATGTGGACTGAATCTGTTGGTTCTAAGCATGCTGAATAACAACATCTTTTGTATTCCACAGAATTTTCGGGCCAACGAATTATTTTAATATCTGTCCTTTAATCGGTTCAATGGACAGTCTTGCCTTAAAATCAGTAGCTGAACAGTGAAGATGTGTTGCACAAAATATGAATCAGGTTAAAGAGGGCAAGCATCATCTATGCTTTTTATCTTAAAGTTACTCTTCATAAATCTTTACTGATCATACTTACCATAGCATACCTCCACAGACTGCCTCCCTGCTGCTGCTTGTTTCTGTCTGTCTGTCTGTCTTTCTGTCTTTTTATTTGTCTTTGTGATCACTGATTGGTAAGCCCCTGGTTTTGATTAACTCGACTCTCTTTGAAATCAGACAGTAGGCACATATCCGAGGGCATCACGCAGAATACAGAGGTTGAAAAGCTTACAGAAAAGGATCAAGTTTCTAGCTTAATAAAAATAAATTCAATGAGACTGGTCAGAAAACGAGTCAGTGCTTCAGAATGATTTGCTATTATGCCATTAGGGCTTCATTAATCCTTAATACTTGCGTTTCCATTGTTGCCAGAGATGGCCATCTAAATTATTCATAACTATGTTCTGACATTATGTCAACATGGTCAACGTTTTCCATTTTAATATATTTTTACAGAAAATGCATGTGTCTACATTATAATTTAGAGTGATCTGTTATCAGAAGTGAAAGTGTCAAAGTAATGTTCATTTAACAAATGACCTACAGTACATTTATTTGGACTTCATTCACAACAATATTATTCATAATATTCTATCAGCAATAATATTATTTTTTTTTTTGTTTTTTGTTTTTTAGTTTTTAGCATGTTTTATGTTTTTGCTTCCAATTTTATTAACTTTGAATTAAAATGTTTTTTTTTTTTTTTTTTTTTTTTTTGTGTTGAAGTAAATTTCAAAATTAATCTATTGCATATATATATATATATATAATGTGTTGAAGTAAATTTCAAAATTAATCTATTGCATATATATATATATATATATATTATATATATATATATATATATATTTTATTTTTTTTTTTTTATCTATTCTTGTTTTTTTATTCTTTTTTTTTTTTTGTACACGACACATACACACATACACACACAGTTTGGTGCAGTTGTGGTGACTCCCCATTGGCGTAATGGATTTTATACTGTACAAACCTACAGGAATCCTACACTCACAGTAAACTCAAAACAAACAATCTCAAAAAAACTAATTCTGTATGATTTATAATCTTCTGTACCCATGGGGATCTCAATTTAGGTCGCCACGGTGACACAAGTCCCTATGAGTTGGTGTGTATATAGGTTTAAGTCCCCACCAGTGTAGAAAAACATGTACACAGACACACACACACACACACACACACACAATGAAACAACATGTAAAACAAAATGACCATTACTGCATCAGTTCAACCACAGTGTGCAACAGTGCCTGTCCACATATACTATTGGCTAATAACCTCTAGCTTAAAGCAGGTCTGTCTTGAGTGTTTTATAGGTTACTATTAAAAGTCAATTCCTCTATGGAGAAAGTGAATGGAGTTTCTTCTTCCGGGAAGCCGACCGTTGCTCTCAGCTGTCATCCTGGCTATTGTTACATCATCACTAACATTGTTACATTATTAATGCTACACCACTGCTAGCACTTTTAAATCCATTATGACTATTCCAGCTGTGCCACTCCACCATTTCCACTGTTACTCACATTGAGGTCATTTATTTATTTATTACTCCATTATTACATAAGTAGCACCATCATTATTTGCATTATAATTATAACACTTCTATTACTATTGATGTGTTATCACATATTATGTCACATAAATATCCCGCTATGTCTTTATTATGAAGACTAATACCAAGCCCATCAAATTGGTTATTTTAACAATGTTCACATCTGTGAAATTTGTCAGGTTGGTAAGTATAACCGCTTTTATCCTGGATGAAGAGGAAATGAGAGTTTATGTAATGTAACAATAGCACGGATAATCTCCTCCATAATTTCCCCTGTCGTTGGTCATATCTTGCACATGGCGCCTTAGAGATGAGGAGATAAAACTGCTTCATTTCTCTAGGTAAATGAGGAGGGGTCTGCTTCATCTTGTTTGACCAAAGCAGATCCTAGCATCTTTACCCCTCCTCTGGTGCTGACAGTTACCGCTCACACTTCTCTCCCGCACTCCGTTCCCTCACCTCCCCTCGAGCTTCCGTCTGTATCACACAAACAGTAGGAAACAGTTGATTTTCATTTGCTGTTGCCAGGCAATGCGAAGTGATATCTTTACACTTGTAAATGACTACTCCTCCTCCCTCTAATCTGTCACTTTAATGCGCCATAGATTTTATTTCTGACGTTGCAATATCACCTTCTTAATAACAATAATCAACTGCATGTGTTGTTTTTTTCCTGCAGAAATTAAATCCTGACACAGAGAGCAGGACTAATAAAAGATGTAGCTGGAGGAAAAAGGAATAAATAAATATGACGAATCACGGGGGCTGAGAATTTGTATTCAGATGCCAGAGACAATTACACAAAGAGTCAGAATGTATCAGGCTCTCCGCAGATCCGTAATAGCTGTGCTGCGGGCCTGCTTCTTTCCTGCTTAAATGGTCTACGTTGGGTAAGGTGTGGTGTGATTTACACTGTCCAATATAGTAAAGTCTGATAATACATGCATTAATGCATGCATTCTCATGCAGGTTTGTCAATTAAACATTCCGGTAGGGGTTAACAACAGGTTTAGGATTAAACATATGATACATTAGTGTTTTTCTCGATTGTTTGGGCAATACCTGCAGTTTAAACTTTATATTAAGAGCAGAAGAGTTTAATAATAGGGGAGTTATTGAGATAATGTGAGTAGTACTATATTTGGTTAGATGTGATTATTGTCTGTCTAAGTTGAAAGTAAAAATGCTGACATGATAATCAAAGCCAATCATATACTGTATAATGCAGGACCAGTAAAACTTCTATGTGCCACAGAAAGTTACAGAATATGCAAAATACGGTATACTTCATTCATTGCTTGTGGTCGTGGCTGCTTAATTGGACCAAAATCTGGGCACTTTTGTTAAAAATGGATGAGACCTTTTACTTATGTATTTTTTTTATTATTATTATTATTATTTTTAAGTTGAGATTAAATATATTTTCAGTGTGGTTTAGACTTGTGGACCCCACTGTAAAATATTAAAAGTGTCTGATAATATGATATTACTGAGATAAAGTGAGTAGCGCTGTTTTTGGCTGGTCATGTGATTTGTCTGTCCATGCTGGAAGAAAAAGTATATTGTGTCATGATGTGACACAATCACAGCCAATCAGAATATATTTGATGTATTATATATGTGGGGCAGAATTTTGCACTAAGAAATATTTCTTCTTAGCTAAATGCTACAGAAAGTGCTTGTGGTTGTGGCTGATTAATACTAAAAAAAATCTCTTTTTTCTCTTTTTCCCCTCATTTGCTCTCTGAATTGGATCGGTTCAAATTGAACTGGTGGACAAATAGGTCCCAAAGCTTCTCACATGTGACCACAAGCTCGGGCATGTCAGCTGCTTCTGCTCTCCTCTCTGGATGACAGATACATCAGGTCTGGGTTCAGCTGCAGGGCCTCAGGAGAGTGAGAGGAAGCTGCTCTCATCCTGGCCCAGCGTTGAGAAGTGTAGTGCAGGGAGAGTTTCCAGCTCCACTGGGAAGCGGCTGGTGGCTCTGCCCTGCGCTCTGGCCATGCGAGAAGCTGTTGTCTCAGACCTCTTTGAACCTCTCAAACTGAAGCCCTCTAGAACACCTAAACATTTTCCATTGTCCGGTAACATTTCCTTTGGTCTCTTCTCTGTGTCTGTTTCTTGTCTAGTCAGAGGAAGATGGTATAAGAGGAATTCAGAAGGCCAAGGACAAGATAAAAAAACGAACTCAGACTACAAATCTAAGACTACAAATTAAAGTCTATTATTAGAGCAGATGAAACATATGCACGCACACGCTCACACACACACACACACACACGCATGCTCATTGATAGAAGTACTGTATTTTTCAACACACACACACACACACACGCATGCTCATTGATAGAAGTACTGTATTTTTCATTATCATACTCCTTATCATGCTGTGCCTCGCTGTGGTCTCAGAGTGTGTAGTTCAGGCCTGCATTATCTTGAAAGTAGATTTGCTCATATTTGCTGATGGCTTCTTTTTTAACAATGGTCCATCAGGCTGCTATCATCAAAGGTCCTGGTTTTAGGTTGAATGGCTGCATATTGGGAGCACATTAGCCTGTGTGTGCATGACCTGGTTGTGTGGCTTTGATGTACCTTTGTTCTCTGACCCATTTGAGTTTTGGCTGGGCTTGTGGTGTGCCTGTAAAATGAGGGTGGCAAAAATCCATGAATCGGGGTGTATCCATAGCCCTCTTTCAGCAGGGTCCTGTTTAAAAAAGGGTCCCGTTATGACAACATGTGGCAAGTTTTGTGCATGAAGGCGGAGCATACGCTCAAAATAAATAAAATAAAAAAACTAGTAATTTTTAAACATAAATATATACTTGACTGTATTTAACTCTCCTCGTGGTATAAAATTAGTTCCAAAGCAAATCGTGACGTTTTAATTTATTTTAATGAAATAAAACACAATTATTCTGAATTTATAATGTTTACAGCATTTCAAGATTACATAATTCAATTTGATGGAAACTTTGCATACAGTTAAAATATATGTAAATAAATAAGCATACAGTAGAATAAAAAATCAATGTTAAAACCTGTTAATTGGTTAAAAAGGTTACCTTGTGATACCTAATGATTGGTTACCTATAAAACTATAAAAAAGGACATTCTCAGAAGTCCTAAATAGTTTTGCCACTTTTTATTTTTGTTTTGTTTTGTCACTTCTAAGCAGTAATGTACATTGTGGTATTTTGTGTTTCATTCTCTGTTATTTATTTAATTTTATGTTGGCCATATTTTTTTGGACAGGCCACGTACAATTAATTTTTAAAGTTATTTCTAATGCATCGTGTTGTTTTCTATGGTGCCACCTGCATTATTATGGTGGTTATCAAATTGGCATTTTAAGAAGATGGTTATAACATTAACATTGTTGTTTAATAAAATATACAATTATAAGTTTAATGGAATATAATTTAAAGTGTGTATTTTTGGTTTATATACTTTGTATGAGCTGACCGCCATGTCAAAACATTCTCTCCAATTCAAAGTGAATATTATAGTTGTTAATTAAAATCCGCTCCATAGCACAAAGCTTAGCATTGTTTCATTTGTATCTGTCTGTAATTAACTCTGAATTCTTTGTGAAAGCTCAGGTACTCTCAACGTTCAACAGCAAATCTCCTCTCACTGTTGTGACATACACTTTTTCTTATTCATTGCTTTGTTAACCTTGAGTTAGGTAGATTTTATCCTATTAAAAGTGTAGAAAGTCAAACTTACTTTTTTTTCTATTCCTGTAGACAAGCCGTGTTCAAAAACACATTTTTTTTTTTTTTAAATGAGGACAATTATGCATCTGTGCCTTTGACACCAAGCTAGATTTCAGCACAGAATACAGAGGGTAAATTGGCCTATTTCAAGCAAGGATCTGACATGTTTGGAGTCAGATAATGTGCGTCAAGGAGTGGAGGCCCAAAGTGATTAAAGCTAGCCCAGACATAATTATGTCAAACTCTGCAGTTGTCCTAAGCCCATTCTAGTTGAAAGAGATTCCTCTAAAATAACACCAGAGATGAGAAGGGGGAAAGGAAGGTGAGAGAATGTAAGAAAAAGTGAAGGAAAAGGGTTTTGAAGTGGTTTGCCACATTACTGAAGTACCCTCTACTGACCTGTCTAATTTAGGTGAACAAGGCACCTGCTTTGAAAAATATTGTAGCCATTTTTTATGGAGCACCACATTGCAAAGAAAAAGGTCAGCTGATATATTATATGTCTTAATAAAACTGATATATTATTTGTCTTAAGATTCTAATCTAACTTCCGTAGTGACACTTGTTTCAGTTCATAAAATACTTGTTTTGTGAATTCAGGTTTATTATTCTCTTAAATTCTCTGGTCTTATAGACTGGCTAAGCTGATGTTTAGCTGGTTTACTTAGGCAGCCAACTGAAAAATGCTCAAAAATTAAACACTTAAATTGTATTTTTATTTCATTTTATTTTATTTATTTTTTGTCTTAGCAGTGTGAACATCAGACAAATCATTCATATATTAAATAAATAGTTCACCCAATATAATATAAAACTTCCGTAATTTACTCACCGTCATGATGACAAAATTTTCATTATTTTTTTTATTTTTTTTTATTTTTCAGATTTTTTTCACAAAATAAACAAAACTTTCATTAAACTTGTTTATGTAACTGCCGTTTATGAAGTGAATAAATTAATATAGTGGAATGAAATTTCAAAAATGGATCCATTAGTTCATTTGTATGTGAAAATGAGTTTAGCCACTAAGTAAATATATAAACCTGTCATAATAATAGAAGCTGATAATGGAGCGCTGGCTGTATTCTTTCATAGGTGTCTTTCTTACAGTCTGATTTCCATATAAAAAGGGATGGCGAGGCATAAGGGTCAGTCTCATTTGAGTCTGAGATGCATTTAGTCATGCACCTGTGTGTCCAACCGCAGGTTTATTACAGCACACACAAACAAATTAACGAGGCAACTCTATCACAAGCTATTTCAAAACCACTGCTCGCACATAGCATTTTATTACCTCATTTGGCATGTCAAGATCTGTGGGAACAGAGAACATAATCAAGCATTACCTGTATTTATGACGCTGTGATATAAGGGTGAATAAGCCATCGATCAATATGCAAAAGAGGCTGTAATTTTTAATTAGCAAGGGATCAGATTTGAATGAACAGCTTTATTCCATGCCAATGCAGGGGGAAAATGTGGGAAAAAAGATGTTGTGATGGTCTTTTCCTGGGCAACTGAACAGAGAGCTCTTATCACTGGCAAGACTCTATAAAGCAGCTAAATGAATAATCATTTGTGAGTTAGAGAGAGGGTCCTTTTTTAACAAGCTCAAATTGAATCTTGTAACACTGGCAGGTGGAGATAGAGAGAATGGTGGGATGGACTTGAGCAGTATTTTATAAGAATTTTAGAATGCCGACATTAGTTAAATGTTTCTGGAGTCATCATCTTGGTTCTTTTATAAATAAGTGCATCTGTGGAGAAAAATAAAATAAAATAAAATCACAGTATGTCGTTTAGCAAAATAATAAATTAATATTACATTAAATTGTATTGTAAATAAATCATAAATCTATTGTGTATATTTTATTATGTATAATTTATTGTAAAAAGTTTATTATAGAAGATTTTTTATCAAGTATTTAAAAAACTTTGTCCATTAATTCAAAGTCAGTATAACTAGCAATATGGAGAAAGCCATTTATATCATAGAACTAAAAAAAAAAAAAAAAAAATAGAAAGATTAATTAATTATGATGTTTAATTATGATTATTGATTAATTGTGATTGTTTACATTATGTATATACACACATATAAAAAAATTTTCCAAAAATACCACATTGTGCTCTCCCACAATAACACAAAAGAATATTATATAAAAAATTTTTACTTGATGGTTACATCACGTCAGTAATTAAATATTTAGTATTTAGTGTTTTAACTGAATCTTTAAGAGGTTTTTGCTTTTTTATCACTTGAGTCATTCTTATTTGTCTTTGACCCATTTGTAGTGTTTAAAACATTTATATATCATGTCATTTATATGATACTCTAAGATACTTTTTATTTGCATTGTGATTTGCAGTTACAGTAGCATGAGCATTTGATCTGCATCTGTGTCGAGTGTCTATAGAATCTGTTTATGGGCATCTACAAAGAAGGAGAGTCTGTTAACTCATCTCTGTGGATATATGTCATCAGAACATATATACAGTACACCAGCTGTTTTTGTGTGGCACTAACCTGGCCAGGCATTTGAGAGCTGGGGAGGGTCTCATTGCGTCACTCCCAGGTGGTGGTGGAAGTCATATTGCAGGAGACGCAGGACGAGCCGCTCTCATATCCGACTGTTTGTTCTTGGATAGGCTGTCGGTCCACACTGATGAGCCATCTGGAAAGGGTTTGGTGCCATCTTCTATAAAAGCATGGCCCTTTATGAGCATGACCTTAGGCTCATCATCACTCTTGTACTGTACGGCCATAATAAGAATATGATACGCCAAGCTCATGCCACAGTGCGTTGTATTCTGATGGCATCTCCCTCACGGCGGTAAATACTCGGTGCCAGGCCCTGATTGAGTTCAGTGTTTACAGAAACAGTCAACTTATACCTTATTCTCACATTTTATTTCTTTTTTTTTTTTTTTTTTTTTTTTGTTCCAGTTTATTCAGACCCCCTTAAATTTTTCACTCTTTGTTATATTGCAGCCATTTGCTAAAATCATTTAAGTTATGATTATCATTTTTTTTTCCTCATTAATGTACACACATCACCCAATATTGATAGAAAAACCCAGAATTGTTGACATTTTTGCACATTTATTAAAAAAGAAAAACTGAAATATTACATGGTCCTAAGTATTCAGACCCTTTGCTCAGTATTTAGTAGAAGCACCCTTTTTATCTAATACAGCCATGAGTCTTTTTGGGAAAGATGCAACAAGTTTTTCACACCTGGATTTGGGGATCCTCTGCCATTCCCTCCTTGCAGATCCTCTCCAGTTCTGTCAGGTTGGATGGTAAAAGTTGGTGGACAGCCATTTTCAGGTCTCTCCAGAGATGCTCAATTGAGTTTAAGTCAGGGCTTGGGCTGGGCCATTCAAGAACAGTCACAGAGTTGTTGTGAAGCCACTCCTTCATTATTTTAGCTGTGTGCTTAGGGTCATTGTCTTGTTGGAAGGTGAACCTTCGGCCCAGTCTGAGGTCCTGAGCACTCTGGAGAAGGTTTTCGTCCAGGATATCCCTGTACTTGGCCGCATTCATCTTTCCCTCGATTGCAACCAGTCGTCCTGTCCCTGCAGCTGAAAAACACCCCCACAGCATGATGCTTCCACCACCATGCTTCACTGTTGGGACTGTATTGGACAGGTGATGAGCGGTGCCTGGTTTTCTCCACACATACTGCTTAGAATTAAGGCCAAAAAGTTGTGGTCTCATCAGACCAGAGAATCTTATTTCTCACCATCTTGGAGTCCTTCAGGTGTTTTTTAGTGACTTGCACTGAGGAGAGGCTTCCGTCAGGCCACTCTGCCATAAAGCCCCGACTGGTGGAGGGCTGCAGTGATGGTTGACTTTCTACAACTTTCCCGACTGCATCTCTGGAGCTCAGGCACAATGATCTTTGGGTTCTTCTTTACCTCTCTCACCGAGGCTCTTCTCTCCCGATAGCTCAGTTTGGCCGGACGGCCAGCTCTAGGAAGGGTTCTGGTCGCCCTAAATGTCTTCCATTTAAGGATTATGGAGGCAACTGTGCTCTTAGGAACCTTAAGTGCAGCAGAAAATTTTTTTTGTAACCTTGGCCAGATCTGTGCCTTCCCACAATTCTGTCTCTGAGCTCTTCAGGCAGTTCCTTTGACCTCAGGATTCTCATTTGCTCTGACATGCACTGTGAGCTGTAAGGTCTTATATAGACTGGTGTGTGGCTTTCCTAATCAAGTCCAATCAGTATAATCAAACACAGCTGGACTCAAATGAAGGTGTAGAACCATCTCAAGGATGATCAGAAGAAATGGACAGCACCTAAGTTAAATATATGAGTGTCACAGCAAAGGGTCTGAATACTTAGGACCATGTGATGTTTCAGTTTTTCTTTTTTAATAAATCTGCAAAAATGTCAACAATTATGTGTTTTTCTGTCAATATGGGGTGTTGTGTGTACATTAATGAGGAAAAAATGAACTTAATTGATTTTAGCAAATGACTGCAATATAACAAAGAGTAAAAAATTAAAGGGGGTCTGAATACTTTCCGTACCCACTGTATGTCACCGACTAGATAATCCTTTAAATGCTTTTCTTGTTTGACTTTCCATCCTGTAAAAATGTATCCAGTAATCCTTTGAGTTATCTGAAACTTTTCTTCACTTTCTTTGATCATTTTTAGGGGAAGTTAAAAGAAGTCACTCACTTTTGTGTACACTTTGAGATGAGGTTTATTAAAACAACATATATATATATTTCATTGGATTCACTCACTCGCCCAAGAGAGGCTGACACTCATATTTGCCTTTATGAAGACTGCAAGAAGACATCAATGCCTCTGCTCGGCTTTGGAGTTGTTTGTTTCCTGTATTGGTGAGGAGCACTTTGAAGAAATGGTGTTTGAAAGCGTCTGTCTGTCATTAGTTGTTTTTATATTCCTGTTTGTAATTCTTTATTTTTGGGGTAATAATACTATACGCTTATACCCCCCGTTTCGTGGTTGCATCAGCTGTGTGAGTTTTCTCATACATCTGTTCAGGAAGTACAGTAGGTAATATGCAGGGGCCTTTCAAAAAGTCCATCACAGGTTTATGTCAGCACTAAACCTCAGCCTGTTATTGGCTGTAATTTTCTAATCTTCTTTGTTCTAGTATAATATTCATTGCACAAAATTGTGCGGGTGAAATATTAGCCAATGCTCCAGTCACATTATGGCAAAATCAACCTAAGCTCCTTTAAAGAATTTATGAAATTTTAATAAGCAGTGTCACATTTGAACTAATCATACACAGAAAAGCTGCCCACAAAGCCTGTCGTGTTTAGTTTTGAAATCCACATGTTAATTGTTCAGCGAACGCCACTATGAAATATTGTATCTTCCTACTAGATGTTATTGTCACAGTTTGTTATGTGCATTATGTAAACTAAGCAATACACCAGCAACTGTCTGCAAAGCTTGACAATATTGAAACAATTGTACCTAAATTCCCGGACTAATAAAAAACAGATTACAGTGTGCCGGCACATGGAGATCAGTGTTAAATCGTTATGGTCTTGAATGCTGGGTCATGCTGATTTCCATAATGCATAATCTCGCCACATGTCGGCCTGTGGCTTCTATCGAGGGAGGACACTGGCTCATGCGTGTCCTTCCCCACCCCCTAATGAAGCTGCACTCTGTCTGGGCCTCTTAAGAGAAACATCGCGATAATGAACCACCCTGCTTTTTCTAATCTGTCTAGATTACCAAGATCACAGTCCTACATGCAGCCAATTACATACATGGAAATTGAATAGATGACTGTCCTTGTTTCGCTCTTTTTTTCTTCCACCTGTCTCTTCCCCCCCATGGGGGTCTGTCCTTGTTTCGCTCTTTTTTTCTTCCACCTGTCTCTTCCCCTTTTAAATTTTACTTGGTGATAATGTGGGTGAATTCTGTGCAGAAATGAGTATCACTATGCACTACTCACACCAAAGGCAGAGCACTTTAAGGGAGCACCGTAGGGTGTTAGAGTATCGCGTGTGTCCTTTTGGAACATCCTACATGGTCAAAAATGGTTTGGTGATGATGAAACCGTTCAGAAATTTTAGAAAAGAAAATGTTACTAAAAGGCTGAATTGTTCAGAAAATAAATAAATAAATAAATAAATAAATGAATAAATAAATGTTTAATATAAAAGCTATTATTATTATTTAACATAAATGGAACAATTTCTGTCCACCAAATCAAAGCCAGTACAGAAAGCCATTTTGTAACATTTTGTCATGTAAATCTTTTTAATTATTTTTAAACCATGATTATGTACAATTTAATCATTATTTAATAAAAATAAAAAAGTGTATTTTATTTTTGTTTAATCAAGAATATTGTGAATATTTTGGGTAATCAATAAATAATAATAATAAATACTGTTTGGCACTTTTTGATGAAAAAAAAAACACATAAAATGACTTTGCTTTTGTGTCTCAATTATACATTTAATCAATTTTAAATATAAAAATCAATAAATAAAAAGCAAAGTTATTGCACTCTTTGTTGATGTAACAATATGTAAATCTGTACAAGACCAAATCCCTTTTAAGATAAATAAGCTTCCTCAAATTTGATCAAGAACAAGCCACTCATAATCAAAAACAGAAAAATAACTTCCTTGAAGTGACCATTGCATGCACCCTTCAGCCTTGTGGATTGACGATTCACAAAGGAGTTCAGTTGTGCACTTTTTTTTTTTTTTTTTTTGGAACAGCTCTTTGAGTAACATCCCCTTCCCACAAGTGACCTTCAAGATCATTAAAAAAATAATAATAATAATAAAAAAATTGTCTGCAACTGCCCTAAATATGTGTCTTTTTCTCTATGCATCTTCCCTCTCTGTCTCTTGCAGTTCTTGTAATTCTTTAATTCATTCTCATCCCTCTCTTTTCCTCTCACTTAGTCTGTCTCAGGATGGCTGTTTTGAAATGTGAGACCTGGGCTTTTATTCTCTCTCTCACTCTTACACTCAGACTGACTTTCTTCATCTTCCTGTGCTCATGTTCAGGGCTGCTTTTTATTTACATTAGCCTGGCCAAAAGCCATTGTAGGACGTTTCAAAACCAGGAGCACCACAATGGCTCCTTTAAGCTGCCACCCAAAAGCCGTTTGCAGTCAGGGCTAAGAGGATTTGTGACGCGTCTGTGTATCAGCCTCTTCAGAAATAACAGAGCCACTTTCCTCAAGCTTTGGACAAAAGTCAAGCACCACTAAGCAGAGAGAGAGAGAGAAAATATATATTTGAAAAATTTTATATTAACCTTTTTGAAGTCCATCCAGTTGTATAAAGTCCATCCTATGGATGTAAAATTGTCGTCTCATTGTAATATCAAGGTCACAAAATGACAGTGGCAAGGTCCTCTGATCATAAAGCTCTCAACATCAGCATTTAACTGACCAGACATGGTTCTTACCCACTTCCGTTCTAAATATCTCAGGCGTTATTTCAGGGTTTATTTCATTCTCTTGTCCACTCAGCTCTGTTTAGATCTAACACCAAAGATTTCTCCCTCTTGACATTCTACATGTCCCTTTATGATGCAAATGCTGAGACTGACATCCTATTTTGGTTGCATCTGAGAGTGACAGATTTCTGATTAGCTGCTGCATTTATATTTGATTTAATCTGGGTCAATTTGCAGAAGAGTTAAGATGTCAAACACTTTTCCTTCCAAGCTCATGGATATGAGGGCGTTCAGGCATGAGTATCTTTCTTTCTTTCTTTCTTTCTTTCTTTCTTTCTTTCTTTCTTTCTTTCTTTCTTTCTTTCTTTCTTTCTTTCCTTTCTTTCTCTCTCTCTCTCTCTCTCTCTCTCTCTCTCTCTCTCTCTCTCTCCCTCCCTCCCTCCCTCCCTCCCTCCCTCTACTGGTTGTCTTCTGTCTTTTCTTATAATAATAATATGTTTTCATTTGTTTTAATTCAACACATTCTTTTGTCACAACTAAATTTCATTGTGTTCAGTCAACTTAAATTTATAACATGGAAGAAACTATTTGTGTTTGGACTTTACTACTAAGGTTTGTTGCATTAACTGAAACTATCTAGTTGCCAGAATACTGTGCATTATTATAATTTTTTTTTATTATTTTATTATTTATTTTATTTTTTTAAGGAAAGGCTTGATAGAGTTTTATGTTCTATTGTGTGAGGAATTAGATGAGTTAGTTTTGTTAGAGCTTTTGGTATTTCCATTTTGCTTAAAGGTAGGTTGTGTTATAGGTTGAGGACAGATAAATGTTGCCGTGAGCAAATGACTAGTCTTTTGTGTCTTGCTCATCCCATATATTACATATAGAAGAGAAATGTCTTTTACATATATTTATATCACATTTTGTTACTTTGCAGCCTGAAATGAAGACAAATAAAGTTTTGTTTTATCTAGCTGTATTTACTCAGTGCAGCTTATAACATCCAAGTGAAAGTTACAACACCAACTTTTCAGAAAAAAAAAAAAAAAAATCAGAATCACTGAGCTGGAAAAAGGATCATCCGCTTGTGTCAGTACTTTGTTGAACCACCTTTTTCTTTAATTACAGCCTTTAGTTTGTTGCAAAATGTCTCTAGTAACTTTGCAGATCTAGACTTTGCAATATTTGCCCTCTTTTCTTTGCAGAACTGCTCAAGTTCAGTTAAATTTGATTTGCAGTCTTCAAGTCATTCCACAGACTTTCCACGGGGTTTAAGTCTGGGCTCTGACTAGGCCATGTAAGGACATTCACCTTTTCCTCCTTCAGCCACTGTTTGCTCAGTTTTGCTGCGAGCTTTGGGTCATTGTCATGTTGGAGGTTAACCTTCTTCCCATTGACAACTTTCTAGCAAAGGGCAGCAGATTTTCCTCAAGAATTTGGTGGTATTTTGCCCATTCCATTTTTTCTTCTATCCTGACAAGTGCTCCAGTCCCTGCTGCAGAGAAACACCCCATAACAGGATATTATTACATGGGTCTGTGGAATACTTGATTCTGATTGGTCAGTCGCGCCATCCAGCGGTATGTTATTCCCAGATAACAACCAGTAAATTGAATAACACACCACTCATCAAGGTACTACGAGTTATCTTGAACGGTACTACTTATATGTTTAATGAGTCACTCCACTATCGTTGACTGTGTGGTGCCATCTTGTAACTGAAAACACTTAACTACCACGTGTTACAATGTAAGACTTCAGCATTAATTTAAACATATATGGTAAAAACAAATATTTTTAGTCGTGTAATAAGCGGGATAATGTACATCCTCTGCTTCCCGTTCGAGGTCCTGATCACCTTGTCGGGGTTTATTCTTAGATAACAACCGGCTGGATGTACATTATCCCATACTTAGCACCTCCATGCTTTACTGGAGGAATGGTGTTATTTGGATGCGGGGCTGTATTGGATTTCCGCCAGACATACCATTTGGCTTTGAGGCCAAATATACTTTAGTCTCATCTGTCTCAGAATTTTCAAGGTGCATTTTGGCTAAACTCAGTCGTGACTGCATGTGGCTTTTCTCTTGCAAACCTCTCATACAGTACAAGCCACATTTGTGGAGAATTTATGATATCGTTGTCACATGCACACAATGACCACTCTTTAACCCTATTTGGATGGTAATTGTTTCTCAGGGGGATGTAAGTTATTTTCACCATTTACAAGGGTTAGTAAATGATTTAATTGCCGTCCGAATCCAGGATGTCGTTGTTTTTCTCTCACCACCGCCGTAAAAATCCCCGGCCAAATTACCTACTGTTTTTTGACAAACAACAAGGTTGTGTGGTAATTTAATTGCCATCCAAATCCACGTCTCTGAGTTTACAAGAAATCGATTAAAACTTCCATGCTTAAACCCTTTTTGAGCACTCCCGAACACCGTAAGGTATGTTAACTGTTGTACTTCGGTGTAATTTGCATACATATTTATTTCTGAAATGCTGGAAAGCATTTAAAAGAACAATACTTCATAACTGCTCACAGCGACTGGAAATTTATTTATTTGTTTGTTTTTTGTTTTATTTCTGACATGATGGTGTTATATATTTCACTTGTATGTTAAAGTTGCACTAAATATAACTGGATAAAATAAAATCTGTGTCCATCTTCATTTCAGGCTGCAAAGCAACAAAATGTGATAATTCTATTCTAAATGTAGTTATTTTTTTCCTTACCCATTTTATATATATATATATACAGGTCCTTCTCAAAAAGATAAAAGTTCATTATTTTCCATAATGTAATGATAAAAATTAAACTTTCATATATTTCAGATTCATTGCACACCAACTGAAATATTTCAGGTCTTTTATTGTTTTAATACTGATGATTTTGGCATACAGCTCATGAAAACCCAAAATTCCTATCTCAAAAAAATTAGCATATTTTCATACGACCAATAAAAGAAAAGTGTTTTTAATACAAAAAAAGTCAACCTTCAAATAATTATGTTCAGTTATGCACTCAATACTTGGTCGGGAATCCTTTTGCAGAAATGACTGCTTCAGTGCGGCGTGGCATGGAGGCAATCAGCCTGTGCACTGCTGAGGTATTATGGAGGCCCAGGATGCTTCGATAGTCGCCTTAAGCTCATCCAGAGTGTTGGGTCTTGCGTCTCTCAACTTTCTCTTCACAATATCCCACAGATTCTCTATGGGGTTCAGGTCAGGAGAGTTGGCAGGCCAGTAAACCATTTACCAGTGGTTTTGGCACTGTGAGCAGGTGCCAGGTCGTGCTGAAAAACAAAATCTTCATCTCCATAAAGCTTTTCAGCAGATGGAAGCATGAAGTGCTCAAAAATCTCCTGATAGCTAGCTGCATTTGACCCTGCCCTTGATAAAACACAGTGGACCAACACCAGCAGCTGACATGGCACCCCAGACCATCACTGACTGTGGGTACTTGACACTGGACTTCAGGCATTTTGGCATTTCCTTCTCCCCAGTCTTCCTCCAGACTCTGGCACCTTGATTTCCGAATGACATGCAAAATTTGCTTTCATCCGAAAAAAAAAGTACTTTGGACCACTGAGCAACAGTCCAGTGATGCTTCTCTGTAGCCCAGGTCAGGCGCTTCTGCCGCTGTTTCTGGTTCCAAAAGCACACGCCTGTGCACAGTGGCTCTGGATGTTTCTACTCCAGACTCAGTCCACTGCTTCCGCAGGTCCCCCAAGGTCTGGAATCGGTCCTTCTCCACAATCTTCCTCAGGGTCCGGTCACCTCTTCTCGTTGTGCAGCGTTTTTTGCCACACTTTTTCCTTCCCACAGACTTCCCACTGAGGTGCCTCGATACAGCACTCTGGGAACAGCCTATTCGTTCACAAATTTCTTTCTGTGTCTTACCCTCTCTGCTTGAGGGTGTCAATGATGGCCTTCTGGACAGCAGTCAGGTCGGCAGTCTTACCCATGATTGCGGTTTTGAGTAATGAACCAGGCTGGGAGTTTTTTAAAAGCCTCAGGAATCTTTTGCAGGTGTTTAGAGTTAAATAGTTGATTCATATGATTAGGTTAATAGCTCGTTTAGAGAACCTTTTCATGATATGCAAATTTTTTGAGATAGGATTTTTGGGTTTTTCATGAGCTGTACGCCAAAATCATCAGTATTAAAACAATAAAACACCTGAAATATTTCAGTTGGTGTGCAATGAATCTAAAATATATGAAAGTTTAATTTTTATCATTACATTATGGAAAATAATGAACTTTTATCACAATATACAAATTACATCAAAACGACCTTTATCTATATATATATATATATATATATATATATATATATATATATATATATATATATATATATATATATATATATATATATCCTCATTTTTCCACACACCACTGTTGATTTACCCTGCAGTTGATGTCTCATTCTTTTATTTCTGACTGAGTGTAGTTGTGCTGGATGGAGCTTATATCTGGAATGAATTTGTGTAGGAATGCCAGTATCGCAATAAAACTCTCTGACTCTGACGGCCCAGCACTCCAGGCCACAACATTAATCCTCATTTTCTCCATACTTTCTTTTACTTTTGATTTCTCTCTCTCAATTTTTCTCTCGCTTACTCTTGTTTTCCTCAGCTGGTTACACAAAGCAGATGGCTGCAGTGGCCCGAGTCATCACAGCACTGACGTATGGACAGTCTAATCGAATTATTACAGTTCCTAGTTCATCACAGAACAGAGCCTGATGTTTACTTCTCATATATTTCTTAGACAACTATACATATTGCATGAATGTTGCTATTGGGTTTGGGATATGTGGGTGTTTATTTTTCACTGCCTGCTTGTTTATTTGTTGTTGTGTAAACTGTTTTTTTATATACTTCCAATATTTTGGCTTGTTTTGTTGCATTACTGATAGCTTGTGCATTATTTTTCATCCACTGTAACATTCAAATTGTCATTGATGATGTTAAATGCCTTGCTGGAGAAAGTCAGTTTCTGTAAATGCCCAAACTTTACTTTTCTGACCTATTTTGGTTATTTCAATTAGCCTTTGGAACATATCCTGCAATACTGCAAGGATAACAAACAGTTATTGAACACAAGTTGATCTAAGTTTGGGGCATGTTGTCACAATATATAGTTCAGGTTATCACAATAGAACCTGCAATTAATGAAACAGCAGAAATGTAAAAGGGAAACTGTCAATAAATATAAATAAACAATTTAAATTTCTATTTTAATACATTTAATATATTTTAATAAAATGTAGTGAATTTCTTCATGGTCATGATGCTACTTTGGTGTTTAAGAAACATGTATTAATATCATTACAATAAAAGCATGAATTTCTTCTAAATAAATAAATACAAAACAGAAGAAAAAAAAAAAGACTGATGACTGCTGACATGATGTGAACCTTTCAGTTAAAACATGCATTCAGTACATTCAGGAATTCTGTTTGGAGGAGAAAATATGTTAGTTGGAAACCAACATACTAAAACTCTGCTACATATTTCAATCACCTACTACTGTTATTTGCGCATTCCGTTAGTGCATTCAGTGTCACACCTTATGATTACACCTCATGTGTCTTCATCTGTGTCCTCCTCTTCCTCGTTTCCTCATTTCCCCCTTCCATATTGTGCTGCCGCTCCCAGTCTTAGCAGGAACCACAGGGGATCTTGTTTATTTACTCTCTTCTTGGGAATCAAAGCTGTCGCAATCACACGCTGCCAACTTTATGCCCATCCACCCACCCCCCATTCCCTGTTTTGTGTCTTCCTTTCCCCAGACACTTCTGCCTCCCACTTCCATCACTGGGGGGTCTTGCACGACGAAGGGCCGATGGCCAAGCAGGGCTCACCAGTCGCCGATAAAGCGTGTGGAAGTCTCACATATGGAGTTTGTTGAGTGGAGTCGGTGACAGAGAATGAGCAGAAGTCCCGACGGTGTTGATTTGTACTATGGCAGGGACCCCCATGCCTAGTAAGACCTCAGACACTGCATAGTGTCTGACACCACCCTAATACAGCATATGGAAATGAGGCATGCATATGGCTGCAGCTAGGTGAGATCTGACCCCCGCTTTGAGGGAGGGTTGTAAATCAGTCTCAGTAGATATGAGAATATTGCGATGTGGAGGTAACGCACACAAAGGTGCTTCTTCGCTTGTATATTTTATGTTTGTAGCCCATAGTTTCCATTTGTTTTCACATTCTCATCTGAAATCCTATCATGAGGCTGTAATAATGTGAGGGTATGTGTGTGGTGGAGAGTGTGATAAAAAAAGAAAGATTTTGAGTTTGTTTGCATTAGCTCTGGAGTAGATGAATCACTATGTGTGTTCTAGTGCGATATATTTGTGAATGTGTGTAATAAGGGAGTTCACAGAGAGATAAGTGTACCACATTGTAATATTCATGTTTGGTCAGGTTTTAACCACATGAAACTAGGCATGAGAAACATACCAAATGGATCTCAAAAGTAGGAGGGAAAAACAATTTAATAAGTTTACCCTATAAAGGTATACTCTGCCCAAAATTAAAACCATCATCATTTACTCGCCCCAAAGCCGTCCTAGATGTACGACTTTCTTCCTTTTCTCAGATTAACACGAAAGAAAGAAAGAAAGAAAGAAAGAAAGAAAGAAAGAAAGAAAGAAAGAAACTCTTTAAGAAGAAGAAAGTGTAAAGAAAGAAAAAGACCAAGACAAAGAAAAAATGTAATATTGTAAACTTGTCAATGATTTATCCACTGGATGATTTATTTTTAAAATGAAGGTTCATCCAGTGTTTATTGGGAAAGTCTTTTACCCTACCAGAGTGTACCCAAAAGGCAGATAAATGTTTCAGTTTGCAGTGTCTAAGACCAAGTGGACTAGGGCTACGTTGTCAATCCGATTTTTTGAAAAAAAAAATGTTGCAAAGGAAAAATTTTTTGATCAAATTGTAATATTGAACGTGAAATGGACCCAGAAGTGACAATGTACTCAACGGCCAACGACGTCACTCGTTGTTCAACGTTAAACATGGACCGTTTTTTTTTTTGCAATATTTTTTTTGTAGAAAACCCAACGGAGCCAGCACAATTTTTTCTCAAAGGTTTTTGGGCCAATGAATTTTGGGAGCAGTGTTAGCAACGTTGGTGTGGCTAGAGTCCAGCCAGGAGTGGTTTATTGGCTTTTGACTTCAACGATGATTATGACGTGGGAGTTATAAATGACGTACGGGTCGGATACCAAATTTCAAAAAATGGATAAAATATCGCAGATACCACATACCCAAGTGGCCTGGGTCACATTTGAAAAATCGGTCACATTTGAAACAGATCGGAAAAATTGCAGACTGTCAGGGTACAGGTCAGGAACATAAATGGATAATATTTGTATTAAAACCTATGAAAATGAATCATTCACAAATCTGGCACTTGAGACTTGTTTCAGTGGAACATAAATGGATAATATTTGTATTAAAACCTATGAAAATGAATCATTCACAATAAGATCAGTAACATGCATTTACAAAATAGATGGGGTGAATTTTCATTTCATGCCGACTTTGCATGCAAGGTTAAACATGCAAAACTCCTATCATCAGTTGTTGATTACATTGCATCTCAGTGTTTCTGTTATCAGATATCTATTCAAGTAGGTTTAGTGTTTGGAGGTAGAAAAATTATTAGCTTGTCATAGCTCATCGTAAATAGATGTCAATGAAGAATCTCGATCACAATAGGACAACAAATATTCAGTTTCCTTTAGAGGAAGTTGTTACTTATGCTGCTCAGCCATCTCAACTAGAAGACTGTGTCAGAGCAAGACTGATGTATGTGTGTGTGTGTGTGTGTGTGTGTGTTGGGATGGGGCCATCCTGCAGCCCTGACATTGTGTGAGCTCTGATAGCGCTGTGTGTTGGTGACCACTGATTCATCTGATGGCATCTGCCTCCAACGTGCACTACACACATTTTCACGTAGCTGCAGGGTCACAATCCTTGAATGTCAAAGATCTTTTAGCCTCTATTCCTTCCAAAATATCATGAATAATGTCAGCCTTCACATTAGAGAATGTCCAAAAGTCTAACAACTCGTCCCGACAGTATCAAATCTATCACACACAGGCGCCAGCATGACCTGTTACATAAATCATATGGGAAAGAGCGGGGCTGGTCTCTGTCATTGATACCGTGTTGTCACAATCCATCAGAATTTCTGCTACACCCTTCTTTTGGGTCTGTCTTTCCTTGGATATCTCATTTACAAAGAGTCTGGAGACTATATGCTTAATTACTGGATTGGATTGGCTAATGCTGATTAGGAGCACACGTATTTTGTACCAATGAAAGGAACAGGCCATATGATATAATGACCCAGAATGTCATATTTGAGTATCTCATATAAGATTGTTCTCTCACTATTTTTGTCTTTATTTTTTATTTTTTTTTAGGATTAATTTGGATCAATTCATGGATGTGCTTCTCCATACATCACTGTATAAATGGAAAATGAAACAGATGGTCTCCCTCCCTTTCCCTCTTCTGCCATGAATTCGGGAGAAAACGGTGCCTCCTGCAGTATTGATATTCACCTGTGGACGAGAAAGGCAGTCTAATTCTCCATGTTGAGTAAAGGTTTAGGCGTTTGTGTTTTTCCCTGATGGGTGCTTTTTGTAAGCGAGTGCCTCTCCTCATCCGTCGTGGTTAGAAGAGTTAATGGACTAAATGCAAGAGATGAGATAGGAATTCTCCTGTTTTCTACTTCCTACTGTTTTTCCCATTGCCTGGCCTGGGCTGTTAATTTAGGAGAGAACCAGATAAATTAGAGTCATGTGGTCATATGCGATATTTGTTTTTGCTACACAGCTGCAGGTACCCATAAAATGCTCCGAATTTATTTGATTTCGACAGAGGCCTCTCGCTCTAATTTAACAATCTCGTTGTTTCTCTTCGCACAACCAGACCCGGCTAATTATTTTATCCCCTTAAAAATAAACGTGTTTCTGAATCTCTTGTGTGGGTAACAGCCTTTGCAAATAGACGGGAGCAGGTTTCTTGATTTTCTCTCTATTGCTGACAATTTTCCTTCTCCTGGTTAACTCCCTGTGAAAGCAATTTGCCCCCATACTCAGGAAAGGTAATGAGCAGATGGTACCATTGTAAATGATGATGCGCCCATAATAAAGAGTTGATAAACACAGAATTACAACAGGGTGGTGGGCGCTAAACAGCACGGAGGTCTACCGAGTGGCCTATAATGTTCTGTGCTGCCTGTTGGCGCCCCGTGGCATACCTGAAACTTCCACTCCCGGCTTTCACTTTCTCTGCATGACAAGCGTTGGCCATGTTGAAATGGACAAATCATGGAAAATGGGATAAAAGAGTTCAAGTTATACTCTAAGGTTAATTTCAAAGACTAACATAAGTATTTATAAAAACAATTGGACATATCATATAAAATGTGATTTTTCTTGTTGTGTTTGTTTTGAAAAAGAGTTGAAAATATGCTCTAAAGTTAAGACTAGCCTAACTATTTACTAACTATTTATGAAATCAACCAGGCAAACCACAGAAAATTGTTTTGAGGTGTTTAAGTAAATTTTAAAGAAAAATCAAGAAAAATCTTTTTCCCCCCTTCGCAGTTAACTTTAAAGTATAACAATGAAAATCTTAATAAATAAATAGACAAATAAATAATAGAAATAGATAAATACATAAATCAATACATACATACATACATACATACATACATAAATAATAAAGGAGTTCAAATAACACTGTAAACTTGAATGCAATGTCTAACTTAAGCATTAATGGAAACGAATCAAGTCGCTTTGAAATCTGTGAAATGTTTGTAATGTCATCCATGTGCATATCATGATATGGCACATATTCAGTATTCAATAAATTCACCTCCATTGTAAAAAAAAAAAAAAAAAATTAAAAAAAAAAAAATCTTTTAAACTATGCTAAACCGGACAGGTTATTTAATCAAGAGAGGTCATTTACATATTAGAGTCTTAAAGGTACAGTACAGCCTATTTAATTAAATGATGAGAGAGGTAACACTAAATTACAAGTGTTTTCATATAAGACAACTTGACTAGCATTATAAATGGGGGAAAAGTAAAGTATATGAGTATGGTAAAGCTGAGCCGACATTCACAGAGTGGGGGGGGGGGGGATTTGTTGCCCTCCGACAGCTGATGTTTCAGCCACATAAATTGCAGCAGCTTATAAAATGTAGTAGTTTCATTTTTAGTGAACAGTATGCCATAAACTTCAATGAGACCTGAAATGGCATTATACTTGGCTGCATCAATCACAGAGATGTTTTGGAGTTGTGTCAAATGACTCGAAGCGCGTGGGAGTTCTCATTAAGCCACTAGTTGTGTGTCACAACATATGAATTTCAGTGAGTTTTACATGGTATTAACACCTTGGGGATAATTAGATATTTATATAAACAAGAAAATTGGGTATTTACAGTGAATGTTGAAAGTATAGATGAACTCACAGCACAAACGGTACAGTGAATGTAGAGTCATCGGAGATGATTAAAAAAATAATGGTAATGTTTTTGTCAGCCACAACATCCCTTAGCTGTTTTTACAGCGGAAACAAGCGCGATCGCGCACTCATATGCGCTCAGACGTGAGAAACGTCTGCGTGTGGAAGCAAACATCTCTCTTTGAGGTATTTGCAATGTAGCGGAGGAGGGCTGGAAGCTGGAGGGCAGTTGAGTCTCTTTCATGTGCTGCTGCTTGGATCTTATGGCCTGGATCCCAGCTGAAACACTTGACGTGTGGAGCTAAGTGCCCACTAATTTCCCTTTGGATCTCAGACCATGATGTTGAAGTGTCTGTCTCGGGCTGTGTGTGTGTGTGGATGTGTGTGTCCTTCCCTAAGCTGTCTCTTAGCAGGGGATTGCAGCCAGAGCCAATTCTGTGTGTCGCCCGTGCGCTGTTTGTACATCACTCCGCGGAGACATTCAGATATCTGTGTACCGTCCTCATTTATTTCTCAATCTATAATTCATGTATTTACTCGTTTGTTTGCCTACAGATATGACATGCTACTTATGTTTTCTGTTTGTAGAGATATATCAGAGATGTCCAAGAGAAAGATCTAAGTTGTTGCAAACGGAAGATGAAAGTGTGTAGAGAGTGATTTTTGCATGAAAGGGTTTAAGACTGACCCAGAAGGCCACAGATCAGTGCATACATTAATGGATGTGTAACTCACTGTCCGGTGCTCATGCATATTACAGTGATCCAGAAGATAGAAGCTAAGCCCTGAGCAGCGTGCAGTACTGCAAGCACTTTGCTGAAGTTTTTGCCAAACTTCCCGTTTTGCTCCTTGCAGACAGCCTCTGCAGCAAATGATTTTTGCCCAAGATTCAAAGATTTGCAGTGGCCTTCCGTGAAGGGATCAGAACTTTTAAAAGCACTTAAAAAAATAAAAACAACCACAAGACACTAAAAAAAAAAAAAAAATACTTTAAATTTAAAGGTTCTTTACATGTAGTAACAGTTCTATTTAGAACCATTCATGCTGAAGAACCATTTTATGCTGAAATGGTTCTTTGTGTTAGAGTTTAAGGTTCTTTATTCTCGGCTTTTTGTTTTTGCACCTTTATTACTGATTTTCTGGAGCTCAGTGATCCAGCTACACAGACTGTCAACACACTCTCAACAGGTAAATGATTTCATTCTTTATTTTAAATACAAACTTTTTTTTTTTTTTAATTGTAACTGGTTTCCAAACAAACATGTTCTTTTCTCTTTTTAGTTTTTTTGGTCGCATGTAAGTGTGAGCAACTCTGTTAAGCTGAGGACACTTCTCTCCTCTTCTCCACTAACAGAGACATAGATAGTGTTATTAAAAAAAATAACAAAAAAAAAGTAAAAAAATATATATATATTATATAATTTAACACTAGAATTCTCTATTCTATTTCTATTCTCTCTACTTGTTTTATTTTTAATTTTTATACAAATAATAATAATAACTTGACCCTCTAACACTAGCTCTATTTATTCTATTTCTTTTCTGTGTACTTTTTACTGTTATTTTATAATAATAATAAAAAAAAAAAAAAAAAACGTGCCACGTGTACTGCATTAAACTTACCGGGACTTGTCACAACACTTATATATGGTTGCTCTTTTGTTGTTTTGTTTGCTTCTATTTCTATTTAGCAACAAAAATGGCCTTTTCTGGTACTGTTTAGAACCATTTTTCCTAAGAGTGTATGGTTCTTTAGGGTCTCATAAAATGTCTGCAACATAAAAATGTCTCAGTGGTCATGTAAAAAAAATAATCTAATCCCTCAATGGTCGTGTAAAACAACACCCTTTTTACCTTGTTAAAAACAGATCTGTTCACAGCGACCCGTTTCAGTGCATGTCTCTTTAAATGATAATGAGCTACTGCTCACCCCACCCCTCTCTTCAGTTTTTTGTTGCCTTACCATCAAAAACAAAACTAATCCACTGCGTCCTCAGTGGCTCTCATGTCAGGAGAAAATGAAGACTCTGTTCACTTTTACATCCAACTACAAAACAACTACACATCTTAGTCATTAACTCATAGCGGCTAATGAATCACACTCACACATTCACAGAAAATGGCTTACTTTCATGTTCAAAAATAAGGTGAGTAGCTCTGATCACATGACCTTGCATTATCTCAGCAACCTCAATCTTATTGTTTTTTTTTTTTTCACTCGTGGAATAAATTAATTGTAACTGACAAATTTAACAAACCTAAAATGTTTGATTTTCGAGTAATATATAAAGCCACAGACAACCAGTCCATGTCATATCAACCAGTGCAACATCAACAATTAATGAATTTAGTGCTCCTTTAACGATGTGACAAAGAGTTTACCTCCTCTTCTTCAACATTAGGTGACTGCTAATATACAATGGTAATGTTTTGGCAGCGTTCAGTCCCAGAAGATGTGCGAGATGCTTTAGAGTGTCTTGGTACTGTGTCAAGATCACACAGATGAATAAAAACAAGACCAATAACATTCATCCCTGCTGGATTTCCGAAGGTCCATTAGCGGAGCTGGCCAGCTGTCAGTCCTTTCCTCTCTCTCCCAGTGAAGCAAATCACTAGGCAAAGTTTAATGCAATTAAAAGTGTGCGGCGTCCAGGCCCTCGATTGGGCAGGTAGCCTATGTTGGGGATCTGTAGCCCTGTGAGCCAGAGCCTGGCTACTGACAGTAATTAGCACATGCTAGTCATTAACAAGCATAGATCAGGCAGAGGCTCATGTGGCGTGCTGCCATGGGGGTGACACGGATGGGTCTGGTCTCCTCTCTCTCTCTTTCCATAACCAGTGTGACCATTGGCTCAGTGAAAGTGGTGAAGCCCAGCCTCTGTGCTGCCGGCCCCTATCGCATGGCTTTCATTACTGAATTTCTGAAATCTGTGTAGATTTATGAAAATGACTTTTAAATGCAGCCAGTCGCTTTGAGGGCTGAGACCCCGGTCGGCCCTGGAGGGGACCCCGCTGTGAGGTTTTAATGAAAGATCATAGTGGCCCTCCAAGACTGTCTCAGCCATACACCCCGAAAAGCCCAAAATAATCTGTTTTACTTTTAATGGCAGCCATTTTATATTCATTAAGATCAAAATGCTGTTTTTTTTTTTGCAGGCAAATTGCAAAGCTATTCCACTCACAGCTTGAGAAGGCAGAGGCCCCACAGCTTTTTATCTTGCTCATAAGTAAGCATGGGCCTAATGTGTCTAATGTGCTTTGATGGTGCAGAGACCTTCACAGGTGGCAGAGGGAGGTAGTCATCAAACTCACAAGTCAAATCAAAATATCCACTTCTCCATTAGATTGTTGCTCTCTCTCTCTCTCTCTCTCTCTCTCTCTCTCTCTCTCTCTCTTTTACATCTGTCTTCTTTCTTCCACTCCCTTCTCTCACTCCATTATTTCTTTGCACTCTGTCTTTTGTTTTTATTTTCTTTCCTCTCATGGTAGCTTGTTTCCTTTTCTTTCCCCCTTTTATTTTCATTTCCTTACATTTCCTTCCTTTACCTTTCATGCTCCTTTCATTTCGTCTCGTCTCATCTCCTTTCCTTTTTTGCGTGTTTTTTTTTTTATTTATTTATTTTTTATTCTGGTCTTGTTTAGTCTCACCTTGTCTCCTTTCTCTTTCTCTTTCTGTTCCTTTTTTTGATTTCCTCTCAACTCACACTTCTTCTTCATCACCCCCTTTACCCCCTTCCCTATATTGTTTCCTTTCCTCTCGTCTTACTTTGTCTCATTTCCTTTATATTTCCTTTCCTTGTTTTCCTCTCCACTTGTTTTCCTTTCCTTTCCTTTCCTTTCCTTTCCTTTCCTTTCCTTTCCTTTCCTTTCCTTTCCTTTCCTTTCCTTTCCTTTCCTTTCCTTTCCTTTCCTTTCCTTTCCTTTCCTTTCCTTTCCTTTCCTTTCCTTTTCCCATTCCTTTCCTTTCCTTTCCTTTCCTTTCCTTTCCTTTCCTTTCCTTTCCTGTCCTGTCCTGTCCTGTCCTGTCGCTTTGTCTCATCTTGTCTCATTGCCACTCCTTTTTCTTTTTCTTTTCCTCTTGCCCCACTCCTCATCATCACTCCCCACCAATTACTTACTTCCCACCCACTACCCCTCTTTCTCCTCTAGCCTGCTTTCGTTCCTTTCTGCTCTTCTCCACTCCTGTCCTCTCTCATGTCTTTCTCTCAACTTCCTACCATGAGTTCATGCTCCATTTTTGCAGGTGCAAGAAGTTATAATGATTGACTCTGACACATCTCTGTATAGTCGCATCAAACAGCCACCGCAACAGCACTGAGGACCTATATTTACCCATCAGCTTCTCCTTGTTATGGTAATTAGAAACATTCCTTCACTGGCACCCATTAAATCTTAAATTAGCAATGAATTTAGACAATTTCCATGACAACTTGCTTCCACTGGTTTGTTTAAGTGTGATTGTAATGATGATTTTTCTCTGTTGTGGAGTTGGCTTTTGCTAGTATGGTCACTACAGTGTGTTGTTGTAAGTTATTCATTGGCCCTATCACAAGAGGTCATGCTTCTAGTTTCTGCTGAATGCATCTATGTTATTCTCAGTGAAAGTCATCAACACTGTTTGCATTTTCTTGTGTTATTTCTCTGCCCTTTAAATCAACTGTGTAATCCAATGTTGTCGCTGATTAAAAGCATAATCAATATTTTAAAGTTTGGAAGTGTGGTCTTTAGCACCAGATAGCATGTGTTAAGTTACACTCGCAGGAGCCTTCGTCGTGCACGCTTGAGTTACTCCCATTGGCCAGCAGAAGGCACAGTTGTAGCATACCCAGATTTAAGAGGCGCACCCCTACACCCAAGTCCAACCCCACCTTCTCAGCTTGAGGGTACCGAGTCCGGCCAGTGACCAGACCAGACAGTGACCACTTCACAGTCCCAGTGGCTGCTGGGGAAATCCAGTTTGGTTTCATGCCCTAATCTTATGTAGAGAAAACAAAGAGCTTCTATGTGCAAGCTACCTCCAAACGTGCATTTCTGTGAAAGTGTGTGTGTCTGGCATGGATAAGGGAATCTGATAACCTTCTTTCATTCTGTGGGTCTTAGGGGTGAGGTGAGTGTGTCGGGCCCTGCCAAGATGCTGTTTAATGGGCCTCTTAAAACACTCAAAAGGCAGACACAAATGTGTGCACGGGCAAAGGGCCAGCGCAGGCTCAGACTGGGTTGTGCACTGATCTCAAATGGGGGAAGGTTGTGAAGGAATGTTTAAGGACAAAACTGTTTGAAGGAGGAAGGTATGAAACAAGAGTGAACGGAAGAACATCAGGAGAAACTGAAAATGAGGAACTGAACGAGTCAATGGGCAGACAGAAGCAATAGTGAGAGGGAGGAGAAAAGAAAGAAAGATCAAAGTGAAAGCAGAGGGAGATTAGGAGAAAAAAAAAATGTCTGTGTGAGGGAGTTGTTGTCCACTTGAATCCACGAGCAGAGCACTTTCCCACCTGTCCAAATTTAGGTGAATAATGAAGTAACAGGAGACAGATGTAATCAGTTCAAGTCTCACATACTTCTGATGAAAAACGAAATGAGAAATCCCATTTCGACGTAATACTGTCTGTAATTTGATGAATAAATTGCAGTGGGTAAAAATGTATAGCATTAGCAGTGGCGCCAGTGTTACATGAGCTTTGAAGGGACACATCTCCTCCCCAGCAAATGGTGTGGGTATAAGCTGTTATGTTTTAGCCAACCTTTAACACTAAGTTATTTCTGCCATTGACAGGTAAATTGAGAAAAATTCCTGGCCGTAAATACTTCTGAATGGCCAAAAAAGCTAATTTGTTAATTAGTTTTAATAATTAAATATATTAACTTAAAAATAAATAGTCAATATTTTTGTCTAGCTGAATTATTCAGATGCATTTTTGTTATTAGTTTTAATGACTTAACATGAAGAATATTCCACATATGTGTTGGCTCAAAGTGTTCTGGAGAGAGAGAGCAAGAAAGAGAGAGAGAAAAAAAAAAAAAAAAAAAACTTTAAGCGTCCTATAAATATATACTTTTATATTTAGTAGTCAGTTTGTATGTTTTTGATTTGATATTATACACTACCATTGTTTTAGTTTTAATCAAAGGATCCTGAAAAGTATGGATAATAAATATAAATGCGCATTTGAGCACCATATAAGCATAATAAAATGATTTCTGAAGGATCATGTGGCACTGAAGTCTGGAGTAACGACTGCTGAAATTTCAGCTTTGCCATTAAAGGAATAAATTATGTTTTAAAATATTTTCAAATAGACATTTCATTTTAAATTGTACACAATTTCACAATATTACTGTCTTTATTGTATTTTTACTGAAACAAATTCAGACTCAGTTAGCATATGAAACATCTTTTTATGTTTTACAGACCCCAAAATTATTTATGTATATTGCTATTTTATGTCTTTGTTTCTTCAAGGATATCCATTCTTGGATTCCAGCTTCCATTAGTTCTCACAGTTTAATGTATTGCAGAAACAAGAGCTGTACCATAAAATCATAAAGAACATATAAATGCTAAGCCAGCTTTATCAGTTTACCAACAAATTAGTGTAACAAAAAAGTCAAACAAAAACATCTACGCAAAAAGACATACAAACCAGAAATAAACCAAAAGATCAAATAAAAATAAAAAATAGATAAATAAATAAAAAAAAGAGTCCAGACCTAAACAAAACGTAATATCTGTTTTGATATGGAAATACTGAGACATTCACATCTTCAGATTAAATATTAATAAAGTACTGTTTTTTACGTGTCCTTAATATGCATTATGTATTCTTTTTCTTCCATTCAGATCAGGAACAGAGTAGGAAAGAACAAGAAAATTCAAAATGGTTGGATCAACTCTCATCTCACTTTGACACCAAAGCGAGATGTGAGGTATAATAAGGCAGCTTTAATTATGAGCAGATGACTGTCAGAGAGCACCTTTCCTTTCCTTTTTTTTCTTCTTCCTGTCTTGATAAGACACAAGCAGGCAAAGTGTAAGCAAACTGCAAATAAACACACGCACACACAATTGCTACTCACAAAGATGTATGAAAAACAACAACCCCTTGTATTTAAGCTGAGCATCTATATATGTGTGTTTGTGTGGATAATGCATTTTGACAATGGCTGTAAAGTGGAGCAAGTGTCAGGCCCTTGTGTGCAGGTCATCACTCCTAATGCAGAGTGTGTCATCAGTTCCTAGGACAACAGCAGAAATGATGTGACGGATACATATGAAACAGGCATCATGCATAAACATGGTGTCCCGTGGCAGGAGGGAGGGGGATGAGAAAGGGACGACGGTGCCAGGGCCGGGGGGTGAAGTGACGTTGACACTGGGATATTGCTTCACAGGGTCTTAGCTTAGATGGCACTTCAACCCTGTTTATTATTCATGAGCTTTGGGGTGGTGTAATAAGCCACACCTCAACTGGGCAGTGATGGATCGTGACAGCGTTGACGGAGAATATATCACCATTAAGATCAAATGCACCTCTCTAGCACACTTCAGAGCCAAACATATGCACACACACACACACACACACACACACATACACAAAAACACACACACACACACACACACACACACATACACAAAATACTGGATTGCTGCTATCTGACTCTATCAGTGCCATCAAAAAGAAAAACAAATATAAGTGTCATCTCACTCCATATTGAAGAAGGTCACAAATAAACTTAACTTATGCCTCATACTTTTGTGTGAGAGACTGTGTTTATTAGGGTGGGTGGTGTATGACCAAAATCTTTAAGTGTGATTAAGAAATATCACATGAGCAAAATTGTTGTTCAGGTAATCAAAATCATGCTGATATGGCTTTTTTGCAACAGTTAAAAAAAAAAAAACAAATTAGTATTTGGAAAATTGTGTTTTAGACTCAGTATTGTAGGGTAATTTGTCTATTTTTGCAATATCAACAAAAATTGTTATAAAGAAAACATAGCATCCGATGTTTTTATGAGTAGAGTTTAGTTCCTGAATGAATCGGTGCTTTTGAATGAACTGATTTTGTTGATGAATGACTCAGTGATTCAATAAAAAAGAGTGATTTGTTTAATTCCTAAATGAATTAGTGTTTTGGTTGATTTGGTTGATGAATGAATCAATGATTCACTCAAAGACAGTCACTACTCCTGAAAGAGTACAGCAGAATTTCTACCAAATGACACATTTTTGCTATTGTACTGTATATATCTTCAGACCGTCCAGTCCTAATTTATATACAAAGCTAATTCAGTTCAGTGATATCATTAACCTCTGATATAGCAGTGCTGCAGGTACAATATATTATTACCATTAACAGCCAGCTAACAGAAGCTTTGCTAAGCTGAGCTTTGCATCAAGCATTGATTTGTCCCAAGGTGATGCTGAGAAGTGCATAGAGCTTCTTAGTCACTTGAACTCGGGTTTTTAGAGATCACACTTCTGTGAATCTGTAGATGTTTGCAGTGTTGTATTATAGTGCCGGCCGCTTTCAAGTGTTTAGTGTTTTGTTGGGGAATTGAGCCACAGCTCAGCCTGTACAAAGTCCTCACTCTTTATAAGCTGGTATTTATGCTGTAAATAAAAGCACAGGTATTGGTTTCTTTTGCTGCATTGGTGCCTGAAGGAGAAAGCAGAATCTTTTTCTCTTCTCTGTGTCTTTCTTCAGTGGACTCTGCTTTATAAAAGCAGCGTTATTGACCTCCCATCCTTTGAGAGCCACACGTTAAAGTGCAGGTGAGGAGGATGAGGATACTGCCCCTTTAATTCATCAAAAGCAGAGATGTGTGGAAGGGGGTGTTGAGGAAGAAAAAAACAGCCCTAGCCAGTGTCTACAAGCTGCATTCCAAAGGGAGATGTTTTCAATTCACTCATTATAAAAAGGTCATTCAGGGTCAAGTTCAATGCCATGGAAAAGAAGTGCTCGCTGTGCAAAGCACCACCCACACAGTGTGCTCCCGCTGGAGAGAGAATTACTGGAACTACATAACTTAATTTTTTTTTGGCAAAATATAAGAAAATTAGCCCTGCGTGCTATTTACATTTGGGGAAAAAAAGGTGAAAGGGACATGGAGAGAAATAGGTGGCCATTAGCGATTTGGCGGTGGAGGAGAGGAAGGTGATGGAAACCATAACAAAGTAAACATGCTCTCCAGAAGAGCCGCTCTGTAATGATGTTATTAGTATGCATGTGGCCAAACCCAAATGTAGCCTATATAACAGTCCATGCCCACTTTCAACCACCATGTTTTTTTATTCCCCGCTTCTCCCTCCAATAATGGCTTTAGACTCTATTCAGAGCGAGGGACACTCACAGAGCATGGGCAGCAAAAGGGCGGGATTGGGAGATAATGCACATCGGCAAATAGAACATGATCGCCATGTCCAGCGTCAGCGCTGCCCATTGTCTGCTCTGAGAACGGATGATAGTGACTGGGGAGGACAACAAAGCTGGGCCACAATGGGCAGAGCGTATTAAGACTATGCCCAGACCACTGACTAGCTGTGTGGAATGGGCGAGAGGGAAAAGAGATTTGGAAAGGAATATGTAATAAATAAAATTAGGTTCTGGTCACTTTCACATTGGCCGTCCATCAGGAATACCTCCGGTTTAGGATGTGCAGGCTATTGAGGTGCATCTGAAAGAATGGTGGAATGGTGAGGGTAGGGGCTTACTGTTCATTTGCATATGCATGTATTTCTGCGTGAAAGGGGGCAGGGCGCAGAGGGGGGGGGGACTAATGCAAGGAGAGAGAAAGAGGCCATCTTTGGTCCAGCAATATTGTCGGCACAAGGACAGCAAACACATTTGGCATTTGAATACACATTTTCATGAGAATCAATGAGAATTTGTTTAAAAGTAATTTCAAAATTAATAAAAAAAAAAAAAATGTTTTATTGAGCAAGTACGTTAAATTCACTATGGTGAACATACAGTATACTAATGATTTACACATTTAGAAAACAGATTTGAGGTTTTAAGCTTTCTTTAAATATTACCAGTGAGAGCGTGTTAGTCTGAATGAACTTTGAACCTCTGTGTCTGGGAATAATCCTCTTCAAAGTTTGATTTATTATTATAATCTCAGCAAAACTTATTTTTTGAAAGTCAAAGGCTGACATTTTTGTTGCATTCATTTGTAATTCTGTACTAAAAACACACAGGTCACCAGGTAATTAGCACTTCTAATTGCAAAAACTCTACAGCACATGTATGTATGCAAAAATACCATCTGGAAGATGTCCGCTGAGAGGTTTACACAATATCTTCTCTTCTTACTATAGGACTATATCATATATTCATATGATTTCATCTTTGACCCTTACCTGGTGTCTGTCTTTGTTAATTAAAGCATAGGTTTATGAGAATTTGGATGGCTTAATTGCAAAGCATGTGTGCAGAACAAGGAATGATTAGAATTTGTTTGTCAGACCTGTTTTAGAGTGCTAAATGCAATAACATACCCTCAGTGTTGACAATCAGATCTATCTATCTATCTATCTATCTATCTATCTATCTATCTATCTATCTATCTATCTATCTATCTATCTATCTATCTATCTATCTATCTATCTATCTATCTATCATCTTTTTTGTATACTTTTATTCAGCAAGGATGGATTAAAATATTCAAATTTTTTACAGAAAATTCTGCTTCAAATAAATGCTGTTCTTCTGAACTTTCTATTCATCAGGAATCCATAATCTTTTTTGAAAGAAATGTATACTTTTATTCAGCAAGGATGGATTAAAATATTCACATTTTTTTTACAGAAAATTCCGCTTTAAATAAATGCTGTTCTTCTGAACTTTCTATTCATCAGAAAATCCTGTAACATGGTTTCTAAAATAATTAAGTAGCATTGACTGTTTTCAACATTGATAATAAGAAATGCTTCTTGTGTCCAAAATTAGAATACATATTAGAATGATTTCTAAAGGATTACTCGAATAGTAAATTACATTTTAAAAATATTTACGTAGATACAAATCAGATCCAACTGTAATGATTTTTCACAATATTACTGTTATTGTCATATGTTTTTGATAAAAATAAATATAGCATTGGCATGTAAGAAACTTTTTAAAAACATTAAAAAATCTTACAGACCTGAAACTTTTGAACAGTGTTGTAAGTCAGTGAGATATTAGTGTTATTAATAATATTAATTTATTTTACTTTAGTCTTTAATACAGACAGCAATTGACCCGTTCTTGTAAGCTTGTGACAGTTTGAAAGTCGAACCTGAGTATTCATAACCACAAACTTTCATGTTACTGTATGGCATACTTGTATATGTCAATGTAAAGTTCATCGTTTCCAGTAAATTGCAGCCAGGTCTGTGAGGATGTCGAGTCAGCAATATGTTCCTCTTCATCATTTTGATGAAACATCACTGTTGCTGTGAGATGTTCAGGGGTGTGATGGTCTCAGTGGGGTAACGACTGCACCACGCGTCCTGATTCAGCTACACGCAGAGATGTTGTGTGCCATTGTTATTCATCTCATTTCATACTTAATGGTCAGATTTTCCATTAGGCATGCAGTCATCCTGTTTGTGGAATATTGTGACTTTTTCAGACTTTCTGGAGGGAAATGAGTGGTTTTGATTTATTCGCTCATTTCTCCGGACGCCGTCCTCTCCAAGTCGGCGTGGCGGGGAGAGCATCTTCTGCTCTCAGCCGTACCTTGGATAAAAAGCCATGAATCTCAAGCTGAGTTGGCCAAAGTCAGCTGGTTAAATCTGTAATATAGTCTTGGCAGCGAGATGATTGAGGAGAGCCATAAATTCAGCAGTAGCCTTTACTGTCAGCAGCCTCTCGGGACGTGTGGTTGTGTGGATCATCCCCTCAGTGGAAGAGCCTCGGCGTGTCCATGACGTTGCCCTCTCCTGACCCTGCTGCCGTTACAAACTCCATCTGTCTCCTGTCCAGATTTCTAACACCTCTTTTCTGGCCTGAACACCTGGAACTTACCAGCCTTAATACTTCTTCTTCTCACCAGAAAATAATTTCTCTCAGAAATCAGCCTTTTGGAATCCGGCCCCTCAGAGGGAAGTCTTCCGCAGTTAAACCTCCACAGCTCAGTCTGTTTGAACTAAGCCTTTGAGGACTTAGCCTTTCTGCTAGTGAAGGTCAGAACTGAAAGGAGGAGAAAGAAAAGGAAAGAAACGTGAAATACAGGGAAGCAGAAAGAGGGCACGGCTGTGTGATTCAGTGTTCAAATCTTTGCAGCGACATTCTGTGTCCCTCCGCTTAGCTTTCTGTTTTGTATACAGCAGCTGACTTTGAATCAAACATAAATGCTTCATGCTGTGCTGTCACTTTTTATAATTTCAATGTGTTCTTGCTCAAAAGTATTTGAACAATAGTGTATTTAAAAGAAGCCTCACATTACAGGAGACCATCCAGTCTTTATGCTTAGCTTAAAATAATCTGTAAAGTTTATAAAACTTCAAACATTTTTTTTTTTTATTTGCCATCAGTTCTTTGACACTACTTTTTCGTTTTCCTCTGTTCTCTGTTCAGCACAGAAGCTCTTGTGATGTTGGTTGTGTTCTGGAAGACCTGAGGGGCACAACGGCTACTTTGCACATCTGCATCCTGTATGTGGCTGGGGGGGTGGAGGGGGAGTATGGGCGTGTTGGGGTGAGTTAACACACAGAGACAGTCAGACCCTTTAACTGCAGTGACGGTCAGTGCTATGGGACAATGTGCGTGCCGGGTGAAACCTGGGTCCGGAACTGTTTTCTGCTCTGGGTCTCACTCTCATCTCCCAGACAGCTAGAAAACTCAGAAGGCAGTTCAAGCACAACTGGCTTGCTTTAAATGCCAACATCGACAATATATATAGGCCCTGTGTGACACTTTTGCACACTTGTGTGAGTCGAGCTGCATATTTAGAAAGACATATCAGATTTTTGTCATTTTTATTTTCATGCTTTTCACTTTCAGGGCCTGTATCCTTAGCCAGCAGAAATTCATCTGGAATTTGTTAAATTGTGCTTTAATTAAGCATCAGACCCCATCACTTTGTTATAACTATGCAAACCCCCTCCTCTTTCCATTCACATCACAATGAGCCCTGGCAAAATGGAATTTGTCCTTTGTTATGATTAGATTCATCCGTTTGATCGCAGTTGAAAGAGTACGAGAATCAAAGCTTGGCACTGTCTTCCTTTTTTCTCTCTTACACCTCATTCTGCTCATCTCGCAGGCTTAAACATTGTAACCATAGCAATGAGAGTTTGGGAAGAAAAGAACCCATAATTCTGCAGCGGGATTAATACTGAAACATAAGATGTGCCGCGTGAAATCCTTGTCAAAACCCAGCATATTCTCCGCTATGCTCAGTTCTGTGTACCGTGTGATTTGACAATGTGGTAGTTTTTTGACTTATTTCTCCTTGTGCGGCTATTGACATGTTGACACAAAGTGGTTTTGCAGACAGACAGTGCCCACATTTCAATCAACATTAACCGAGACATACAAAAAAAGAATAGTAAAAAAAGAAGAAACAACAACAGACACATCACCAGACAACTATAATTTCTTCCTCATGACACCAGCTAACAACAACAACAGAATAAAAAACAATCAAACAAAGAAAAAGAAAGCAGAGACAGTACTCGGCGACTGAAAAACTACCCTGCTGTGTAAGCTTTTATTTTTGGACTTTCCATGATTATATGGAAACTACTTCCATTTGTATTATTGGAAGCTACCATAACATGGCTAATCCACAAAAGAGATCATGTGCTACAAAAAATGATTTTTGAGGGAAAACAGGGTCTTGCAGAAGTTGCAAAACTAGGCAACAAAGCCAAATACAACAAACAAATAAATAATAATAAAGCAGTTTTAAATTTGTATGATGGTATAAGTTGTTTCTTTGTTTCAGTGCATTGAGTTCATAAGTTCACAGCTGTTCAATAATTTACACTGTAAGTGATTTTAGTATAAGAGTTATTTACAGCTTATGAATAAATGCATTCTGCCTATTAATACAAATATTATTGCCTAGCTTGAAGTGATCTTGACAGTTGACCAGGGCATTCCAATAAAACAGAGACAAATAAACTCTAACAAATCATAAATATCACACATTATGCTTTTTCTCATGGGCGTTCTGAGTTATGATCTAATTGTTGTTCATACTATTGATTCTATAAGTAATATAGAATCCCCCCCGATTGGAGCGCTTCGAAACAGTGAATCATTTTGCGACACAATGGTTTAACTGATAGCGTATTCGGAGTTTCAAAAAGCTCTGTTGTGTTCTTTGCTCGCTTTCTCTATATAATTTGTTGTTTGAATAACCATGGACATTAAATCATTACAATTAATAGGCCTAACATAGGCCTACAATGTTTTTATTAAACTGAGAACACACTAAATACAGTTTTCATCACATTAAAAAGATTTTATAAAAATTTTCAAAAGCAACCCTCCACGCCCCCCCTCCCCCCTGTTTTTTTTTTTTTTTTTTTTTTTTCACAAATCGCACCCTGGGAATAATAATAATAATAATAATAATAATAATAATAATAAACCATACAGCAGAAATTATGGAGGCAAATATCACACTCCAGTCACATTTGAATTATCACAGTGTATTTTAATGCAGGTCTTGTAGACCGACCTCTCCACCTGTGTCGGGATCCAGATGTATGTGACGTTAAAGGTGAGAGCATCTGTATTCAGCAGGGAGCTTTAGGCTGCTGTCAGACTGTCATCAGGGAAGTTTGGGAGCTCATATCCCCTGGATGAAAACTGTGTGTGATGCAGCTTTACTGCAGATTCAACTCTAAATCTTCCAAACGAAGACAGGGATTAACTGTTGAGACAGAGCAGGCTTGGCTACTGAGGTATACCTTCCATTCGTACACTCATAGGTTCGTAAAAATAAATTGTGTGAAGGAAATGAGGAGCAATTGATAAAGACCAGCATCAGTCCAAATGGAGTTTCAGCGCTGAGGTTATTTTTGCCATGTGTAGGATGCTGAACTCAGCAGAAAACCTTGAAGTACACTATGAACCTATTTATCAACACAGTCATTTGAAATATAGCATTGCTATTCTTCAATTTTGTTCTACTTAAAAAAAAATGGAATAAACAGCTTTTATGTTGTTACAAATAAGGCGCCAGACAGACAAACAAGATATGATAAAACTTATATAGATACAGATAAAGCAGATAATTATAAAGCTGGTTTAGCTACTGTACACTGGGCCATGTGACACTGAAGACTGGAGTGATGGCTTCATGAGAATAAATATATTAAAATTTTAAACATTCAGATTGTAGTAATATTTCACAATATTACTTTTTATACTCTTTTTGATCAAGTAAATCCAGCCTTTGCGAGCAGAAGACACTTATTTAAAAATATATATACATAAAACAAGCTACCACAAAAAGGGGACTGATTCTGACAAAGGTGAAATTTGAATGTGACCTTGATGACCATTCAACTCAACAGGTATAAGGACATCACTGCTGACTTTTCTCTGTGATTCCATTTTTGGGATACCTGACCCTCAGCTCATTCAGCAAAGTGTTATGTTACAGTACTTCTTTATGTCTCCGTGCGAGTGTGTGAAGTCTGTCCAGGCTTGTCTGTGCTGAGCACTGTCTCAAGGGGTGTTGGTTCTGATCAGTACCTGTGTTAAAATATGCCCAGACTCCCTGCCAGGCCCCTCAGCTGAGACGCTCCAAGTGTCCCACTGTAGAATGGGACCCAGCCGAAAAAGCAATTCGCACATCTCTTCATTTTATTTATTTATTTGATTAGCAGCGTTCTGAAGCGGGCAACGTGGGAGGGCCAGGTATTCCAGCCGGGACTGTCTGCCCAGCAGGCCTGGCACGGGCAGGAGATTGGGGTCCTGCCATCGCAATCTTCAGCTGGGGCTAGCACCAGTGGGAGAGCCTTCACCCTCCCACTTTTAAATGAAGAGAGGAGTTTTTATCCAGCTATATTACTTTCCTTATTCCCAAATGCTGCCCAGCTGGCCTGCAGAGCGGCTATAGCCTATGTGACTTGTCACTTTCAGATGACTTGATATATTTAAATGTAACCGGTGATTGCTGGAAAGCAGTAAAGGAATGGATGTATCACCAGCTAATGGAGAGAGTTGATATTAATCTAACCAGCACTTCGACAGTAGAACACTACGCTGAATTTAAGCACAGAAACTGGGAGCACTCTGTCTGTTCTCTTGTGATTCTTGGCTCATATTAGACTGAATATGAGATGTTTCGTAGAGTGAAATTATAAGCCGTTCTTTGTAGGAGGTCAGGGGTCGTGCTAGGCCTTCAGAGCTACAATTTATAAAAGCAAGGTATAGCCTGTTCCATTTTCCATTGCTTTGCCTTAAATGCTAGAAGGCCGCATACTGTGCGTCAGACATGGCATATTAGTCATTGCATATTAGAGGATCAACCTTCTAGTAATGGTGGAAAGTTTCAGTCAAGTTACCATATTTAAGTTACCATATTTTTTTTTCTTCTGCAGTTTGTCTTAATAAAGTAAGAAGGAGTGGTTAATTATTTTGTTATTTTATTATCATTTTTATTTATTTATTTATTTATTTATTTATTTATTTACTGTACCTACCTACCAACTTAAAAAAAAAAAAAAAAAAAAAAAAAAAAACCTTTATATTTTATTTTTACTACTTTTCAAATTCACATTATGTATAGATTGTATTAGATTTTTATTCTTGTCCCAAATTTGATCTTAAAATACGACAATGCCTCAAATTATTTAAGAGCAAATTAATCATAAGCATTTAAACGTGTGGTAATGATTTATGAACATATTTTGATTTCCATCACTTTCCATCACATCCAACAATACGCCATATATAAATTTAGTGTTCTAGTGCATCAGAGTGTCAGTGAGCATGACTGAAATGAAATATCAAAGCTAATAATGAAATTAACCTTAGCAACATAATGCTTTTTGACAGAATACATCATATGAGTTGTTTAAATTTCAGAAATCTCCCGTGATTATGTTCACTGTTAAACAGTGTTGGAAAATGTAAATTTGTAAATAATTTTCTTTTCCTTGACAGTGATAACATGTTTATAATTGAAAAAGAACCCACAAAAAAATTATAGTATGGAGCATATAATGAAATATTTTAAGAGATAGCGAGCTAGAGAGCTAGTTTGCAAAAGTAATGCCTATTAGCATGTGGCTAATCACGTCTATGTGTTTTTAATGTGATTGTAAAACAAAGTCTGCACATTTGTGTGCAAGTTAAATCAAGTACATTGAATGACATTATAGACTAATAGTGTTTTCACAATAAATCAGAGCAGAAAGAGCAGCTAGCTAAAAATGTATTACTGTGACTCTTTCTGAAGTCATTAACCCATGTCCAATCACCACAAGTCACAAGTTTTTAGTCCATATTTCTATTTGTAATTCCAAACCACACAGCTAAATAAAGATGTTGTGTTCGTTGTGCTGTTTTGTGTCTCTCTCTGTGCTACCTGCAGTGGTGGGCCAAGAGTTTTTCCAACCCAATACTATTATACCCAACTGCTGGATAAATCCACTTGACTTACTCAAAAGACTAAATTATTTACACATTTAGAAAAGACTCATTCCTCAAATATGGCTGACTCCAGTGGCATGGCCTCATGAAGATTTAATCAACATAATTTCTTAACGATGGATCGGGAGCTATGGGAAGAGCCGGGAATGTCTTGTTTGCCTATAAGCAGATGAAGGAAGCAGGGGCTACTGCACTCAGCAAGAGCGTTAGTGCATGATTGACACATAGCTGAAACCCATCCGTCAGATGAATGGTTCCTGTGCTTGTCCTGTGCCTCGTCTGAAGGGCTCTTGTCACCTTGCGGGTTGTCACTTAAAGACGAATTGTCAAAACAACAGAGATGCAGTTTGTAGCCATGCACATAAACAGCCAATGGAACGGGCTGAAATGTTTATCGTCCTGTAAAGTTATTGATTTTTTGTTGTTGTTGTTGTCGTCGTCATTTGCCACATTCGTGCGTGTGTTCAGTTCAGTCTCTAGCTGCTTCCACGTGTCTTTCTGAGATGACAGTATTAATGTTTATTTCTTTTTCTTCTCCAAAATAAAGGCCACTCATGTCCCAGTTCTCATCATCTGTTTTCACTGGGCATGACTGAAGTGTTGGTCACACCATTTAGAAAGTGATGACTCTGACCTCTGCTTTGCATATGCTTGGTTAGAGTCTCTGATATACTTCAGTCTGTGTGGGATTTGGTCATTGACACTTCCGAAATTGCCTCCTGAGCTCCGTCTCTCTCTCCCTCTCACTCTTTCATCCTCATATCATTCACTCCCTCTCTCAAAACCACTAAAATACACACACTTAAGAATGTACGGCATATTGCCAATTATGACGAACCCCAGCCAAGACTTAGTTTATCTTACTGCTGTCTAGATAGTGAACGCATTTGTAATTTTCAGCTGCTGTTGTAATATTATGATGACGAATGAATATTAGCGTGCATGCCTTTCTCATAATGTCAGCCGGTGCTTTCATAAGCACTTCATCTGGATGTGTGGGCATTGTTGTTCGTACGTGCCTCGGGTTCAGTGCTGATGGAGGAAGTCGGGACTGAGAGGCTTTGATTAAAGCGTGAGTGTGCAAAGTGGCGGGATAAGGGCCGTTTTGGATCCCCGCTCAGGCGTGGGGCAGGAGGGTAATGATCAGATTACACTGATTGGCTGCATGAAATAAACATGGCGACGGCGGGGCGCTGTTCCCGAGACGTTGCTGGGTAATGGTGTGATAATTCCACTGTCTGTGTGAGCTGCCTCTCACCTGTCTGCCTTTAGAGCATGAGCCCAGCCTTCAATACTAAATACTCATATGTTTCTTTCCAATAACCTTTTCTTTATCTTCATTATTTTTCTGCTCGGAATGACATGTAGTGTTGTAGTCCTCTTGGTGTTAAAAGGGATATTCTTGGTTCAGTGAAAAGTTAAGCTTAGTCAGAAGAATTTGTGGTTAACACAAAAGTTTTACTTATAAAGTAAAGTTAAAAAATGAAAGGTTAAAATTGTATTGTTGTTTTGGAGTTTTTGGTGTTGTGTTATCATGACAATGGAGTAATAAATCAGGTTAAAACTTTAATATATATATATATATATATATATATATATATATATATATATATATATATATATATATATATATATATATATAAGAAGTATATCATGCTTTATATTTTATTGTGAGGATGTACGGGTATTTATTTGATTTAAAATGCAGTAAAAACTGTAATATTTTTTTATTATTTATTTAAAGTAACTCCTTTCTATTTTAATTTATTTCTGTGATGGCAAAGCTGAATTTCCAGCAGCTTCGTAGAGGTCATAAAGAGATCAGTCTGATATGCTGATTTATTGGTATTTTAAAAACAGCTGTGCTGCTTTTATTTTTGTGTAAACCATGATACTTTTTCATTTTCAGGATTTTTAAAATTGCAATTATTATTATTATTATTATTAATAGCAATAGAAATTTGAAACATTATAAATGTTGCTGCTGCCAAAAAAAAAAAAAAAAAAAAAAAAAAAAAAAACTTGCTGACTCTAAACTTTTTATCATCAATGCAAATCATATTAGTATTGTTTCTGTCTTGTGGCTAAACCACTGAAACCTCTGAGTATTTGAACAATTATTTTTGTGGTAATCAACATTATGCCAGAAGTACTGTTGAATAAGCTTAACTTGTACTGAACCCAAAATGTTCAAAATACTTTTTGGTCCGAACCAGCAGACATCCTCAAGGGCATAAGTTTCTTTCTCACTAACATTTCTTCCTCTCATTCCTCCCAATTGCAATAAACTCGTGTTTTTTTTCCTCCTTTTCATTGAGATCACACACCCCCACCCACATGTGCACAGGTATTTCGGAAAGCAAGCCAGTCACAAATGTACAAAGTTCCCAGTAATAATCCATTCGTTCTGTTCTGTGCTGATTCTGGGTCTAAGCCTATACAATTATTCAAATCCCAGCTTTTAGCTGCGGCATACAGCTCCCCATGGGGCTATGCCTCTCTAATCTTGCCTTTGGCCTTGTATTTCAAATGGAATTAATTCCCATAAGGAATGCATATGAAGAGAAGCACTAGTGGCTAATCCTGCTATTTAAGTTGCAGAAACTTACACCTGTCATGTTGTCATATAGGCGAGTGGTTGCGGGTACTGATAGCTGGACTGAAATCCACAGGGCGGCTCCTTCTCCCTTTCTCTTGTATATCACTGTCCCTCGCCAAAGAAGAGTTCCTCCTTCGCTCTTTCTCCCCCCTCTCTCCGTGATTTCTGAGACGAGAGATTGCATGTGTTATTACAGAGGATATGAAGGCTTGGAAACCGAGCAGACTCATGTCAGCTAATCTGACAGCGGATGATCCGTGGACGACACTCAGGTACTGAGTGGACTAACGAAAACGCACACCAAATTGAGAATGTGTTTTGTATTCCGCTTACAGGATACAAACATATAAGTGTGGTGGTTTACTGAATCTCTAGTAGCTTGTGTTATGTGGGATGTTTTTTACCTGAAGGTGATGAAATGTATCTCTTCATGTGTTATCTAGTAATGTGGATAGTTTGTGTGTCCTCAGATGGGAGTTGAAGAGTGTGTGTAGTTATGTTAGGGGAGAGGGAGCGTATTTTGGTTGCAGCTGGTGTGTGTGTATGAGAGATCTCTCGTTCCTCTCCTAGCTGTAGGCGCATAAATTGAGGATCGGTTCAGGACACAAGCCCATCTGCACACAAGCCCCAGGTAACACGAGCAGCAGCCCAGTTCATCACACACACACAAATGGGACTGCTACGGCTCCCACATGTGCCTCATCACAAACTCTCCGTCTTTTTCCACTTTTAAAACTCTCAGCAGTCTGTTCTTTTGCAGTCAGTCTGGGTGAGAGAATGTGTGCTGGAGTGTAATGATGCCTGTTGCCGTTTGGGTGCTTGGCCTAGAAGCGCTGGGCGTGCGTGTGTGTATGTGGGTAATTGAGTGGATGAAGAGGACTGGCTGGCTGGTGCTTTGCTTCGTCCTCTCTAGATTTGGAGGTACCCTTAGCATTAGCTTTAGTGCCTGTGATTGCTGGGCCAAATGCCAGGCTGCATGAGACAGTGTGTCTGGTGTCGCTCCCCTCGGTGTAGGCACCATCTGCCTGCTTGTCCTCCAGGACGTTGCCCGTCCCCGCCAGCCATCTCTGGCCAAGCTTTGTGGGTGATGGACTGCAGGCCTCCTAGCAGGAGGCTAAGAGGCCCAAGGCTGTAGGACCCCAGTCCCTTACTGCCCAAAGACCCCCCCCCTCATTTACCACCGCAGCCCTCTGCTGGTCAAACTACCATGAGAGCAACCAGTCTGGCTCCAACTCTTTTTCTCTTTCTTGTTCATATTTCTTTCGTATTCTCTTTCTGAACAGCCAGACTGTCATACACTTAAAATATAATTAGTTTATTATTATTATTATCAGCAGCAGTAGTAGCAGCAGTACTATAAAATTTGCATCATTAATAATTATTGAATAATAATGAATCATAATATTATTATTATTTGGCAAAAGACCAAAAATTCTGGTGAATACTTGGTGCCCAATATGAGAAATTAATAATAATAATAATAATAATATATTGTAATAACCATTTTTTTTGCCTTTGATGTACAATTAAATTTATTTTTTTCAAGTATATACAGGTAGACAAATGTATTGTTGTTGTTGTTGTTGTTGTTGTTATTTTAAACATTAAAACTTTTATTTATTTATTTTTTCAAATGACACAAATGATTATTTATATATTTATTGTCATTTTGCATATTCATTATTAGGGATGCACCAATAATCATTCACTAAATAATATTGCCTAATAAAAGCAATTATCGGCACTATCGGCCATTTAAATCATCATTTCAGTTTTTATTGTGTGTATGATTATTATATATGACAATAAATAGTTGCATATAATACTGTAGTTTGTTAATTTTAACCTCTTTTTTGTTATAGTAATATACCAAATGAGAATGTTCATTTTGAACAAAAAGTTCAAATGGCAGCAGTGGCCAAAAACATATGGGCTTTTTAGTTTTTAATTGACATAACAGTATAAAGAGAGCGAGGTGCAGGATAGACTCAAACCTGTGTCCCCACTGGAGACCCTCAGCTCCTATGTGTTCCAAGCATGCATATTACCACTATGCCATAACTCCTCTTCAATGTGGGTTTTATGTTTGAAAATGACCGTTTTGTTTACATATTACTGTACCATAACTGTAGCATTTACCTCAGCCACCGAGTAAGAATCGTTTAACTGACCAATTCAAACACTAAAAGAACTTTACAATAGATGTCAAGCATGCCATAGAAACCTTTCCAGAACTAAAAGGCTGATTTCTGTTTTCTTTTCTTATAGTATTCCATTTCTGAGATGGTGGCTTATATATGTTGTCAGCTAAGCAAGG